>NC_091742.1:22954900-23162400 GCF_043380555.1 Nothobranchius furzeri
AACCAGACGCTTTAAAACGGACATATAGCAAATTGCTATCGAATGTGCTCCGACATTGCTAGGCGCTTTGGCTCCTCTGTCGGGTAAACACGTCAGAGAGTCGCTGCGGAGTGGGAAGTGGATGAAAAGCAGGCGGTTATTGGTGTTTCCAGCGTCTGGGAGGCTAGGCAGAGGGGCTAGCTGTAGCGGGACAGAGAGGAGAAGCCAGCCCGGGGATGAACCAGGACAGCCAGGCTGAACTTTACCTCGCTGGACTGACCTGCTGCAGCTCTAATTAAATGATGATGTAGGGAAAAAAAAGGGTCCCAAGGCTTTTTTTTTCTGTCAGCAGCTAGTTGAATCAGATTCTGCAGCTGCTAAGCATGCATTAATGCAAACACACGTTTCCTTATTACTAAAACTGGTTGTGTTGTGCAATCTCAGTCAAACAAACTTATGACGTATAAACATTTCTGAGGTACGAATACAAACTCAGAAATGTAAATTCTGTTGCAAAAACAGTTGATTTATGGCATGTTTTGTCTTAATATGTTGAAAAAGTGTCTAATTTAATAAGTGGATTTTTCTTATATCTACACTTTTTAAAATTAAAATGAGATTTTCACTCAACGATTATCAAGAACTAAATTAATCATGAAATGTATGATGTGGAGCAGCTTTAAATGTTTTTTACAGTAACAGTGGAAAAAAGCATATAAATAAGATTTCAAACGTCTCTCAAGTAAAACACATTATTATGTGTTTGAAGCGTTTTTGCATCTATGTTATAAAACAAGAATCTATGCAAATGAAGTCAGAAAATGAGCAGAGATTTCAAGGATTTTTTTTTAGAAAAAGTTTCTTCTACCTGCATCAGAATAAGGTCACGGCTTGAATGGCTTTTGTTTGACGAAGGTGAAATGACCCCTTCACTCTAGAACAAACTCCCCGTCGACCTGCGTCCGATGATAAATTTGTCTACTTTCAATTCAAAGCTTAAGATGTCTCTATTTCAGCAGGCATTCTATTATTAGAGAATTTATGGTAGCCATCCACGCTTTTATTCTTCTTTTTTAGCTTTTACTATTTTTGTATTTTAATTAGATTTTTATTCTAAGGGTTTACGTTCTATCTTTAATCTTAATCTCATTTTATGCTCTATGTGGTCTTAATTTGTTATGTAAAGCACTTTGGTCCCCTCCATGTGGAAAGAGTTAAATATAGATACACTTGATTGATTGATTTGGGATCATTTTTAATCACCAGAAGGTTATTTTTGTGGTTTTCCCTGAAGCTGCCAACGTTTATTCTGAATAGACTCCACCACACGCTCCAGCAGGGTATATTTTTTATTTGTTGAGGAATAACTCGTGGATAACTATTTGCTCAACAAATAGGCCATAAAGCATCCTTTTGACGTTGGGTTTACAACAAATTGAATGTTTGCTGATGATCCCTTAAAGGCTCACGTGTGTTTAGAGACTCGATTTTCTCACGGGATAGTAACTTGTACTACGTCATAAATGTTGCTGTTTTTAAAGTACTATGGAGCATGTGAGCGCCTTTGTCTGCGTCTCCGTGTCCTCTGCTTGTTGTCATTGGCACATAAACGTCTTTCTGGTGATGATAGAGACAAACACGACACACACACACGCTAACAAGCCATTACCTGTGGCATAAACCCAGACGCTGATACAGTTTGATGAATAAAGGTGGACTAAGTTGCAGAAATCCTAGCTGAGGGCGTGCATTTCTTTTCTTTTTTTAATGTTATTTTGTTCCAGATGACAGTGCCTTTGGGAGTTTATTATTAATATTAATATTATTTTTATTATTATTATTATTTCCAGATACACCCATGATCTCATAAATCTCAATAAACGAAATGGAAATACAATTTCATCCAATATTTGAAGCTGTGCAGATAAAAATATGTTTTGCTGTTTGTTATTTTATCATAATAGCTTCTCCCAAAGGGAAACAGTAATAGTTCAGGATGTTAATAAAACAAGTATAGTTGAGAAGAAACAGTAGAATCTACGTTTACTGATCTGGTAGTGTTGCATGTTGTAGTCAACAGACTATAAGTCATGCAGGTTTCTTAAAGGACTGTTTTTCTTTAGAGAAATCTTGTTTTTCAGTTTTAAACACGGAAAACTCTCCAACCTTTTATTGATTTGTTTGGCTGAGGATTTATTCTACTGGGACTTAATTTGGAACCCACTGCTTGGTAGTTTACTTGGCGGGAAGCTGGTGTTTTCAGTCATTCCGCTCTTCTCATTTTTGTTTTGCGCTTCCTGTTGGACTTGCAGCAGAAGACTGGTTTGAAGGAGCTCAGCGTTCTCCTTTTGTGTTGGTTTATTTTAACACATTTAAGAAGTTTATTGACATTGTTTTGTGTATGCAAAACATCTTCTCTAAAACGTGTTGCAATAAAGTTTTGCAGTTTAGTTTGAAATGGATGTAGGAACATTAATTTGAATTAATTTTTTTCTAAAGTTTTGGAATAAAGTTTTCTAATTGGCTCGAAATCATCACAAAACAAAGTTTTCAACAAAAGATTTTTAATCAGTTTATTTAGTTATGTTCTGCTTTTTGCCTTTATGTGTGATGTCTACTTCTGTCCTTAAACCCACATTTAATGAGGTTAGAGGTCACGCAGAGGTCACGGACAGCCGACATGTTCTTCCGATTTTCATGGCTGATGTTTTTCTGCCATTTTGCAGCTTAAAATGTCACAAATAACAGCTGGAGATGCAGCATTTCTAAACCTGAATCTGTTTTTAACTCTGAATTTAACCAACTGCTCAGTGCTAAAATTAAACAATTAGACAAAGTTAATCAAACAAATCACTAAACTGATTAAGTATTAGGTATATAAAACAGGTAAATAGAAAAAATGCCAGTTGGCATTCGTGTTTTATTAAGATGATGTTTTTCAAGAAGGTAAATATAGACTTAACAAAAATTCGGCAGCAACACTATGCTGCCCGCGGATGTGCCTTAGTTTAAATCTGCTTTACTAATGAGGTGTATAAGCTGTTGTTGTGTAGAAAATGGTAAATATTGGCCCAATATCATGGTTAATTATGGTAGTTTAAAAAAGTCTGAGAAGGTAATAATTGTAGAACAAGGGCAAAACACACTGGAAACATTTGAAATGTGGAAAAAATGACCCCAATATACTCTGATGTACATCCAGGGATTTATATTTTTTCTCATATGGCTCCTTTTACCAAACATACATTTCCTAAATAAATTCCATTACTAGAAATACACTTAAATCTGTCTTTTCTGCTTGTCGCAAAGTGGCACGTGGGTCTCAGAGGCATACTGATGCTTTGCTGCACTAAATTTATGCTTTCAGTAGGGATGCACCGATACCAGTATCGGTGTCGGTATCGTGAAAGTCAACCGATACCAGGAATCGATACCAACGCGGTAGCTTGAAAGTGGCTTCACCGTAACTTCTCATTTCTGTTCACCTAATATTTTAGTTTTGTGATAATTTCTATTCATATATTTGACTATTTATCTACCTTACAGTCTTTTTCTGCTGAAAGCAGAGAAGAAAACAAAACCATTCCAATTCATAGCTTTTTTTTTTGTGTGGTAGAAGTGTCTGTAATCGGTATCGGCGAGTACTCAGATCCAAGTGTCGGCATCGTATCCGGTTTAGAAAAATGTGGTATCATTGCATCCCTAGCTTTGAGTCTATTTTTCACACTCTACACTTACAGAACGCATCAAGTTCAGGAGAGTCAAACAAAAATGCAGTGTAAAACATTACGTACGTTATTACCTGTCAAACCTTCGTAGCCAAAGTAAGCAACAATAAACCACAGCTAATTTTTATACATGCTGCCATCTTTATTCTTGCTTGTTATTGAATTAACTGCCAAAATTATGTATGGTCTTGCAATTCTCGGGAGATTTTGTGACCTTGACCAGCTGATTCACATCTGAAACGCTCCCGGTGGGAAAGGACACTGTGCTTAGTTAGCCTGGACAATAATCTATCAATTATTATAATGAATTTTTACTCTCAGGCGTTTTCATCATCACTTAGAGCAACTCTTCCACCTGCTGATGCTAAATGCTGTTGCTAGTTGCGCTTTCCTTAAAATGTGAACTCATGATGAAACTTGTTGAGTTAATTTTGATTTTGCTGTTGACAGAAATAATTGTAATTATGATTTTTTTTACACTACTGAGTAGTGTTACACCATCATGCCTGTAAAATTTAGATAATTGGATAAAAAAATTAAGAATAGTTATATTTTGGTGTAGAGACTGAGACAGCTCCTTGGATGAGAAGGAAAACATCTTCAAAAAGACACGAAACAAAAGTTGAATTTTAAAAACCGTCTAAAGATTAGTTGTTATAAAAATCTGAGTACAGAAGGAACTTCGAATCATCAAGGAACGTCAGTTCTTGTATTGGTGTCAATATCTACAGTTGTCCATATCGAGTTGGAAATATCAGCATAATGTCTTTAGGCAGAAATCCAGTATTGAGGATCCTTGGGCTAGCTTCTTCTCAACAGAAGCCCTTGACAAAGTTGCCAGTCATCCTTATGGATGTTTTAACGCCTCACTAAAAGATGTGTGAACACGTAAGCTCCAGGAGGCAGATAGCTTAAGCCACCAGCAGACGACACACTCGCTGTAGCCTTACAGCCCTGGACATGTCTGCCCATGTGTGTTTTCTTTGGCCAGGTGTGTGTGTGTGTGTGTGTGGGGTGGGGTGGGGGGATGCGGTATGTGCACATCACTCCTAAGCTCCAGTCCTTGCTCTTCCTGCTGTGTAGCAAGACTCATCCCAAATAAGTCCATATTCAAGTCGATGTGATTCATGAAATTCTCTCAGAAGCTGTCCTTTTTTGTCTCTGCAGACTGAGACATGAGCCTGTCCTGCTGACCAATGCTGATGCTGAACTGGTAAGTGTATAATTTTCATTCAGTCCTGGTTAGGTTTTGCCTGACAGCATGACTGGGCTCTTCTAACCATTTGGTAACAGTCGATGAAAATAAAGGCCCCTTCTCTCCCAGAATGTAGAACAAAACAAGCTACTTCTTCAGTATTTTTTTTCCTGTTCAGACCATCTGTCTCATGATGGCATATTAACGACCCGGCCTCCATTAGAAATTACTTGATTAAAATGAATGCAATAAACATACAACCACTTCCTGCCTGGAGACCTAACTAATGCGATCTCTGCACATCTATCTCTCTCTCTGACGTTGCCCCTTCAGGAGGCCCCATTAGCATATACAGATGAGATTTAACGTCACATTTTGGAAATGAGCTGCACTGTGAGCTTGAGACAGCACACATTTCATTGGATTTGTGTTGAATGATGATTAGCCACAAAGCTAATTTCTCACAGCGTCGTGTGAGTGATTCTGAGCTGCAGCGTTTGCTGAACTGGTGCCAGACATTGCTCACTGATAAGTAGGTTGCATGACTGCTGCAGCAGCTGTATGCCTCTGTACTGCCTGACATTATGATGAAGTTGATGTGATAGTTCTATATAATGTGCTTAGGTATTATGGTGCTGTCTGTGCTAATAATGTTAAAAGTATTAGTATTCATGTGCTTTGAGTAGGGATGGACAATATATCGGCATCAATATCGGTATCGGCTGATGTTCGTCATTTTTTAAAACATATCGGTATCGGTTCGATAAACCGGGCCGATATTAACAACTGATATTTTTTCCATCTCGTCTCCATTTGTTTGCCTGTTTTAGAGGGTGTGTGTGTGTGTGTGTGTGTGTGTGTGTTTGTGAAAGAGGGGTGTAATTATTTAGTCATGTGAACAGTGAATGAAATAATCTGAGAACCATAAATGTGTGTGGTGTGTGTATATAATAATGTAAATTCAGCTTTAATATTTTTCATTCTATATAAAATCTGCTGATTTTAGAAGCATTAATGTCAGTATATCGGTATCGACAAATATCGGTTATCAGCCATAACAGTGATCTCAATATCGGATATCGGTATCGACCCAAAAATTTCACATCGGTGCATCACTAGCTTGAGTGTTGGTTTTTATAAAGTAGACAGCACCTTTTTTCGTTATGACCATGACATATATCCATAATGAGACAGTGGATAATAAAAATAATCACTTTTAATAATAGAAGAAGAAGAAAGTATAATTTCTAAAGCTCATCTCAAGATAAAAATCACGAGGCGCTTCACAAAAACAAAAAGTGTAAAAATATAAAAAAGAATTTAGAAAATGGTTAAAAATATATTAAAATGAGCAAAAATAGACAATTGTGATTAAAAAATGTTAAGAAAGAGAGAAATAGAATAGGAAAGAGGGAAATCAGTGGATCCTGAGGAAAGTGGAATAGGTGGGGAGAGCAGAATAAAGAGAGAGTGGTGAAGAAGGTCATACAAAAGCCAGCTTGAACAAGTGAGCCTTCAGCTGCTTTTTAAAGGAGACCACTGAGTCCACTGATCTCAGGCTCAGGGGGAGAGAGTTCCAGAGTCTGGGGGCCACAGCAGCAGATGATCTGTCACCTTTGGTCTTAAGCCTGGTGCGCTGCACAACCAGTAGGCTTTGGTCACTGGACCTCAGGGACCTGCTGGGGTGTAGGGACTAAGAAGATCACCAATGTAAGATGGTGCTTGTCCATGTAAGGCCCTATAGACCAGAACCAGGATCTTGAAATGAACCCTGAAGTTGACTGGCAGCCAGTGAAGTTGGAGGAGAAGCGGGGTGATGTGGGTGTGTTTGGAGGACTTGGTCAGAAGCCGAGCACAGGCGTTCTGAACCACCTGTAGACGGTTCAGGGAGGTTCTGCTCAGACACGTGAAAAGAGAGTTACAGTAGTCTAAGCGTGAGGAGATGAAGGTGTGGAGAACTGTCTCAAGTTCAGAGCGGGACAGAATGGGACTCAGCTTAGCAATGTTCCTGAGATGGAAGAAGGAAGAGCGAACAAGAGAACTGACATGAGAATCCAGGGTGAGAGCTGGGTCAAAGGTCACGCCAAGATTCCTGACGGAAGGTTTGGTGTGAGAAGCAAGCTGACCAAGAGAGTCTCTGACTTTGGGAACCAGCTTGTCTGGGGCACAGATGAGGATCTCAGTCTTATCTTCATTCAGCTGTAGAAAGCTCCCAGCCATCCAGGTTTTGATAGAGTCTAAGCAGGTGTGTAACAGCTGCAGCTTAGACATCTCATGGGGCTTAAAGGAGATGTACAGCTGGATGTCATCTGCATAAAGATGGTAGGAGATTCCTTTGAAGGAGCGTAGGATGTGCTGAAGAGGAAGCAGATAGAGGAGGAAGAGCAGAGGCCCCAGCACAGAACCTTGTGGGACACCATGGGTAAGAGAGGTGGTGGAGGACCTAAACTTGGAGACGGCCACAGAAAAGGAGCGCTCAGAAAGATGAGAGGAGAACCACTCCAGAGCAGATCCTGATAGGCCTACCCAGTCTCTCAGCCTCTCCAGTAGCAGGTGATGGTCAACAGTGTCAAAGGCTGCAGTCAGGTCCAGCAGGACCAGAACAGAACAGTCCCCTGCATCACTGTGAGTCAGAAGGTCATTAGAGACCCTAAGAAGAGCTGTTTCAGTAGAATGAGCTCTACGAAAACCTGACTGTAAGCAATTATGGATGTTATGTTCATCAGGAGCAGCTGTGAGTTGTTTAGCCACAACCTTTTCCAAGATCTTGGAGATGAACGGAAGTTTAGAGATGGGTCTGAAGCTGCTATAGAGAGAGGGTCAAGACTCAGTTTTTTTAAGAAGCGAGTGGATTACAGCATTCTTCAAGTAAGCAGGGACCTGACCAGAAACCAGAGAAGCATTAATTATAGAGAGCACGCTGGGACCACCGCTGTACACAGTTTCTGGCTTCATCCAATCAGCATGCAGCTCATTTAATAGTCACGCCCTGGCCAAGTGGGCGACGCAAACTTGTCTTTCTATTTTAAAGCTTTTTTTTATTGGGTTGGAGTTGGCCTTTTTTCAGGGCTCCTGGGCCATTTTGAGCCCCAACATAGTTTCTTATACTATAAAGAGGCTCAAAGATCAGTTTCCAATTGTAAAGAAACAATTTGTTCTAAGGTCCCCCAGCTAGTATTTATTTTGACAACAGGATGTTAAAGCACCACCGAATAACAATGAAATTGTTTTGGTAACATTTTAACAGAGGAAGTGTCTAGAGTAGCTCTTCTGCTTTATTTTAAACATTTAACATCGACAAAAGGAACTTTGTGTTTCTGGAGAAGAAGACGCACAACAAACTGAGTTTGGTCATTGTGATTCAACTTGTTTCCAGCTATATTCACTAGCGTTCCATTTGAACTACAGAAAAGCAAAATCACATTAGTGACATGAAACAGTTTATTAGTTGTTAGTAGAAAAGCTGATTGCAGCAGGGACATTTGTCTTGTTTGTGCAGCCAATTGAAACCGCTTTTTATGACTCACACAACTTGTTTAAGCATTAAACAGCCAACTCCCTCAAAACTACATTTATGAGCCAACTTGGACATTACCCTTCTCCCGAACTGAGCCTTTGTTATACAAGCTCATCAAACGGCCAATCACCCACTGGTAGTTTGCTGTAGATTTATGATCTGCATTGTTTTTCAGCTGATGAGAGGACATTTACCCTGTGCTCTTTTCCAACCACAATGCAGTTCTGGATGAAGAAGATCGAGTTTTCTCTAGAGTTTAAGCAGTTTAACAGTGTTCAGACTGGCTTGATGCCATTGTCAGATCCTAATTCCACCTTTAATGGTCAGATAGCATTAACGTTGTATGAACTGGAAAGTACAGCTTATGAATGCATAAACATCATTGCATACACTGTGCATCAGCATAAATCAGCATGAACTCAACTTAATTTATGATGGCTTGCGCCGTTAATGTTCCAAATCCTGCTTGTACTGTGTGTTGTTGCTAGATTTGGCCCAGTAGTACACAATCATAGTCCTTGAGGGCTTCAATCCTACATATTTTACAGGTTTCTCTGCTTCAACACACCTGATTTAAGTCAGTAGTTTATTACAAGCTTGATGACCTGCTGAACAGGTAATAGAAACATAAATTTAAGAGTGCAGAAACAGCTAAAAGGTGCCGATAGCGTCCCCTGAGGACCAGGATTTGATACCACAGGCTAGCACATCAGGACGATCTCTACACATCAAAATACACATTTAAAATGCATTCACAGATGGATGTAAATATTATAATAGAAGATGGGGTGGGTTTGTTGTCTATGTGTGCAATTTCAGTGATTCAATTATTGCGTGTTAGCAACTTCCCCATCCTACCTGCGGTAGTCAGATGTTCTGGTTTCTGTCGCTGTTATTTTGTTGTTTGCAAACCACTAATCTACAATAAAACAAGAAAAAGAAGAAAATGGGACTGGCGGTGCTGTATTCTTATGAAGCATAGTTGCAACTAAATTCTTGATTCAAGCTCCAAAACCATTCCAAAGGAGATAAATTAACTTTAGTTATAAAATTTATTATTATAATATATATATATATATATATATGCCATTATATATATATATATATATATATATATATATATATATATATATATATATAATATAATATAATTAATTATAAAATTTCATAAAACTGGTTTGGGTCAGTGTTTTTTTTTTGGTCAACAGCAACAGAATTTTGTCCGGCTCTAATGTGTCTTTGTAGATCAAATATAAATATTACAGCTTTCAGCACTGTGGAAAAAATTCAATTCAATTCAATTGAAGTTTATTTATATAGCGCCAAATCACGACAAGAGTCGTCTCAAGGCACTTCACATAATAAACATTCCAATTCACAGTTCATTAAGCCAATCAGAAAATGCATTCTTTATTAAATTGTATTTAGTAAAAAGATGAATATATTCTTTGACTTCCTTGATGTGAAAAACACTGATAAAGGTCAGGGATTCCTATTAAAACAAGAGAGCCTCGGGTTCCTCAAACAGCGGAGATGCTGGTGCTATCAGCAGCCGTCCTGCATCGGTATTGGCTGGACCCGCGGAAAGTCAACACGCCTAATCTCCCACTGCAAATATTTGCATGGATCCCACACCCTGAAACACCATCACACCCCGGACCTTCAAATTCACAGAAATGATGTTTGCCACCTAACAGACACCTAGAGAGAGGACGGATGCTTTTAAAGGAGCCAACCGTTGCATATAACAACAGCAAGGTTCTATTGTGTTTGCCTAAATCTGTCAAAAATGGTAAAGCATGAACCGAATTATGTTATTTAGTTATAACCGGACTAGAAGTAGGATTGGTTATTTAATTTTTTAATTCTAACGACGTCACTCAGCTCGTGAACTAAAACTGTCAGGTGTCTAAAATTCCAAAACGGTGTCATTGTGAATGTTTGGCTCCGCGGATCCGTGACACAGCTAATAGGCTCAGTCTCGCCCTCTGGTTTCTGCACCCACTCCACTCAGCTCCATGCCGCTCTCTGCCTGGCCCATCTCCCCCTCGCTCCAGTCCTCGCCGGTTCAGATGTTGTAGATTGTGACGATGTGCTGAACTTTTTGCTGCTTAAGACACAGAGATCAGTGATGAGAGCATGTGTCCTCACTGCAAGGGGTAAGTGTGGCTGGAGGGGGAATATAATGACCGGGCGCTGTTTGCTGAATCTCAGCCAGCAGCAGACTTGGAAACGGCGAGAGAGATGGCGACTGAAAGCAGAAAGGGAAGCGTTCGCTCTTGTGCCAACAGATGGGAGCTGCAGTCATCAAGTCAATATTTACTCTTTCTTGACAAAAAAACTGGCAGCACAAGTTAAGCAGTTTTAGAAGCACGCTGCAGGAGGAGCCTGGCGTGTACGAAAGCGGCTTTGAGGAGGAAAATCTTCGCTTTGGTGATGAACGCTGAAAACACGCTGGCTCTCCTCCCTGCTCTCTTGTTGAGTGCACACATTCCTGCAATCTGCACATTCACCTTACCCATAGCTCTATCCACTTTGGGATTACATGTGAACGTAATTTGCACTTCCAATTAAACCGTTGACCTTCGCTCCAGAATGCAAAACTTGACTTTGTACCATCCTCTCCTGGATAGCTATTATTACACGGTCAGGCCAATAATAAAATAATCTACTTTTACTTAAGTCAGCAAATTTATACCACCTCATGTTTCAATACTCATTATGTGGCAACTTGCTCTAGTTGAGTCAAAAAGAAGCACTGTCTGTAGACTTAGTGATAAAAACTGCATTGATTGCGGCTTTTTGAGAAATTTCAACTCGTTCACTGAAGAACAGAGAACACTGTTATTGGATTAGATACTGAAAACACAACCAAATGCATGAGGCTAGCTAACGTTAGCCCAGAGCATCTTGCCGTTCCTCCAACTCAGCTCCAGCACATGACTCGCTGCTAGATCAGATGACTAGATAAATAGCAGGAATGTTGCTTCTTTCTCTTTCCGCACCATTGTTCTTGTCAGTTTGGGGAGAAGAGGAGGAATGTGTGTGTACGCACGTGCGTGACTTCATTGATTATGTCATGGCAATGAAGGGTTAAGGAAAGACAAGGCCTGAATGTGGTTAATGGTGATTCTTCAGGAAATGATTGTGACCTCTAAAGTGATGGAAACATGACTGTGTGGGTTTGTCAGAAGAGCGTCTCTAATCACATCTACTAATAATTGTGTAACGTTTCCATGCTCGGCTTTGGTAAACTACAAAACACAAAGCTTTGCAGTTTTCTGATATTGTTTTTGTCTTCTTCTATATTAATTAATTAGCTTAATGACCCCAATGGAATGAGTTGTTCCACTGAGAGATCTCAGGCTGGAAACTAATCATCTATATTGTGGTTCTGTATTTGTTTGATCGTTTTATAGATGAAGTGCGTTTTAGTATTGCTTTTGTCAGACTGCCTTCTAGATTTATTGTTCCTGAAATAAAAAGTACACACAGAGAAACAACCATGTTGGAACACAGTAAACAAAATGTTTTCCTCACATGTATTTCCAGCTGCTGACAAATGTTTGTTATGGGGCCCCTTCAGCATTTCATAAACCGTCCTCAAATGTCATCAAACAGTCCTCTTGGCTTCTCACAGGAATCCATTTGATGGCCATCATAACAAACTGTGAAAGTAAAATAAAGTTTAGAAACGTGTCACAGTCCAAGTACATCACAAGAGGAGCTGTTTTAAGTCCTCTGGCGGAGAGTCAAAGACTTTTTTTATTCTGATGTAACATTATACTAATGCATAAAAAAGAGAAGAGATCATTTTGAATTAATCTTTTATCATTTTGGGATGAATAAATTTAACCCCATATTTCGACTAAAGTAAACATAATGATGCAAATAAACTGACGACTGTTTAAAGGTGTGGATGACTGAAAAACATTAGTTTTTATTATTTTTCTGATTTTCTTTTCACAGGTTTTTCATGCAGGAAGAACATGAATATAGTCTCCGCGACCTATCTCCTGCATTAGTTTCTGATTTGGGAACATGTGATTTAAAAATCCTCACAGATCTGCGTCACTGATCTTGACTCACAACGAGGAAGGCTGTTGTTTTTTTAACGTCTGGGAATCAGCAGGGGGTGACTCAACTAGTTTGAGCTAACTGTTAGCAGTAGCCTTGCCTTAAAAGGTATTTACTAGAAACAAATGCAAATGTATTGATTAAAGGGACTGTAAGGAAGTTTGAAGGTTTTATGCTCGCGATCGCCACTCAGGCCTAACGCGCAACTGCAGCTTCAAAAGTAGGCTCGTGCATGAGGTGTGCACGCTGTACGTGCACACTCCTTAATGAAAATAACAGCTGAGACAGTCCCGTGTGTGTGTGTGTGTGTGTGGCCCGGAGGACAGAAGAGCACAGCAAATTAATAAAAATAATGTGCCTCTCTCTCTGCAGCTGCACTTTCTCGTCGGCCGGCCAAACATGCAGTGTGTGTGTGTGTGTGTGTGTGTGTGTGTGTGTGTGTGTGGCCTGGAGGATAGAGGGCAGGAGAGCACGCAGCTAATGAATTAAATAATTTGGTTCTGTACCTTTCTCTTCAGCACAGCCGACAAAGGTTTATGATGGGTCAGTCCTCCTGCATGCTCAGATCATTCCCTTCCCTTGCTTGAAAAATTGTTCCAAAATGAAAGTTGAACCCACATCTTTTTTATCCGTGAATTCAACGCCTTTCAGCAAGTCTCAAATAAAAATGTGGGCATCTTATTAATGTAAAAAAATATACCATTAATGTAAAAAGGAAACTCAAAATGACAAATTATGTTCACAACTGGAGCCAAACCCAGGTCTTCGACATGAGAGTCAGACATCTTACTAGGTGAGCTAAAGCGCCAGTGACGTTCAATCTATCTGTAACTT
Organism: Nothobranchius furzeri; assembly: GCF_043380555.1. NCBI lineage: Eukaryota > Metazoa > Chordata > Actinopteri > Cyprinodontiformes > Nothobranchiidae > Nothobranchius > Nothobranchius furzeri. The sequence continues at coordinate 22,968,231 of NC_091742.1, forward strand.
TTATATCCTTGATGACAGCTGAAACAACGCCAAACCAAAGAACGGTTCGGAGCGAAAATGGCTATTTTGTTGCTAATTTGCAGGAAATATCTAGAAGAAAGTTCTACAGAAAGTAGCTAAGGGTCCTCAGAAATGTAGCTAGCTTTGTCACTAGGCGTTAGGAACAGCGACAAAGTGGCACTGCCTCTCTCTCTGCTGCTAAAGCTACGGATAGCAAATGCTACGGGCGATGCCTGAGCGTGAACGCGCATGAAGCAGCCTGCTCGACCCGAGCATCTCTTTTTCTGTGATTTTACAGAAAAACAGGCAATCACAGTAAAAAATGCCAGGGCTCATTCTACAGGACCAGGGCATTGCAGGAGAATGTATGAAGAAGACATTTATTATTTCTATACATGTTTTGACTGTCAAGCTTCCTTAGAGTCCCTTTAAACGAGTAATCTGTTCTTTAAAGACCTCATTTACTCATTCTTTCGATATGTGCTGTGCAGGGTTTCCTCCAGAAAATTAGTTAAGCCTGGCGGATTCGGCCGCGCACTCCGTCAAGCACCGCTCCTCCATTAGAGCGGGGGGTGGGTGGGGGGTTTGCACACGTTCCGCTGCTGTTTCTTACCAGTGTCAGCTGATGGAGAGCTCTAGTTTCATTGAGCCATTCGTGTCAGCGGACACGCTAGGGTCGGGGGGTGGGGCATGACGCTTAGCCTGGCGGGTGGCCAAGCAAAGCTTGGCGGGTCGCCAGGCATATAAAGCACTGGGGAAAACCCTGTGCTGTGGTCACCAGTACTCCTGTTTCAGGGGGAAGAGGTTTATTTGATGGTGAGGGTGTATTTTGAATTTTCATGTACAAACATCTTGCCTATGTTTGGCCAACTTCAGCACGACTATTCTGCTGTCTTCGCTCACTTTTGTTTCTTGGTAAAAAAAATTTAAAAAATAGTTATCTCTACAAATGATCCATCCATCCAATCATTCATTTTCATCCGCTTGTCTGGGGTCAGATCATGGGGGCAGCTGCTTAAACAGGAAGGCCCAGACTTCCCTCTCCCCAGCCACATGGGCCAGCTCCTCCGGGGGAATCCCAAGGTGTTCCCTGACCAGCCAAGAGACATACTCCCTTCAGCGTGTTCCAGGTCTTCCTTTGGATGTGCCCGGAAAACCTCACTAGGGAAGCATTCAGGAGGCATCCTAACTAGATGCCCGAGCCACCTCAACTGGCTCCTCTCGATGTGGAGGAGCAGCAGTTCTAGTCCCAGCCCCTCCTGGATGACCAAGCTTTTCACCCACTTTTGCACCATTCTAAATGTTCAAGTTTCACTTGTACTGTTCAGTCATGACAGTACAGGAAATGTACAGGAAGGAATATACATCTCTCAGGGATAGCCCAGCCATCCTGCGGCGGAAACTAATTTAGGCCGCTTGTATCTGCAATTTCATTCTTTCGGTCACTACCCAAAATTCGTGACCATGTGTGAGAATTGGAACGTAGATCGACCGGTAAATCAAGAGCTTTGCCTTCCGACTCAGCTCTCTCTTCACCACGACAGACTGGTACAACGCCCGCATCACTGCAGACGCAGCACCAGTCTGCCTGTCGATCTCACGCTCCAGCTGTCCCTCACTCGTGAACAAGACTTTGTTATACTTAAACTCCTCCACTTGAGGTAGGACCTCATCCCTAAGCTGGAGAAGGCATACTACCCTTTTCCGACTTAATGATCATGGTCTCGGATTTAGAGGAGCTGATTCTCATTCCAGCAGCTTCACACTCGGCTGCAAACCACTCCAGTGAGAACCGGATATCACGTTCTGATAAAGCCAACAGGACCAAATCATCTGCAGAATGCAGAGACCCGATCCTCAGGCTACTAAATGAATCCCCTCAACACCATGGCTTCACTTGAAATCCTGTCCATAAAAGTTATGATCCGAATTGGTGACTAAGGGCAACATTAGCAAAGTCCCAACTCTTACCTGAAATGAGCCTGACTTAATGCTGGCAGTGCAGACCAAGCTCTGACACCGATCATATAGGGACCTAATGCCTGCTCTGTCTTCTCGATCCCCAGTGAGTCGTGGAGGATGGCTGCTTATACTGAGCCAGGATCCTCTGGAGGTTTCTTCCTGTTAAAATGGAGTTTTCCTCTCCACTGTCGCTTTATGCTTGCTTAGTATGAGGATTGCTGTAAAGTCACTGACACTAGTCAGTGACTTGATGGAATTAGCTGGGTTCCTTATATAGGAAACATTTTTTCTGATTAGCTTAATGAACTGACCTGAATTGGAATGTTTATCATGTGAAGTGCCTTGCGAAGACTCTTGTCGTGATTTGGCGCCATATAAATAAACTTGAATTGAATTGAATTTAATTGTGGAGTCGCTAATGCTAATAGTTAGCTTCTACTTGCCAAGGCGCACTCTGCTCTCTCCTGGATGCAAAACCAGTAACACCTTTTCTAGTCTGGGGTTAATGCAGGTGAAATTTTTCACATTTTGCATGCAACCCTGAGTGACCAATCGTGTTTCAGAAAGACCAAGTATCACACGTTTTCTCAGTGAATGAGACTTTTAACAGTTTCAGTATTAAACATCATATTAGATCTATTCATTGCAAAATGCATTTAGTCTATTTTTTTTCTTGTGAAGGCTGCGTGAAGAACAGCTCAGTGCAAACGTCTCCACATTTCTTTATATTTTACATCTCAAAAGTCCCATTTTCTGCTCTCTCAAAGAGGCTCAGATCAATAGTTCTGCAGGTGTTCTGAGGGTCTTTCAAAGTTCATCTTTGAACTTTTGCTTCTCTTCGTCTCATTTTCAGTCCAGTTCTTTCAGCTCAGCTGAAGCGTGAATCACAGACGTTCAAGTTCTAATCTAACCACTCCCCACGTCTTCAATTCAAAGCGGTCAAATCTCATTTAACAATGTAAACTCTCATCAGCTGTCAAACAGATCTTTTGCTTTTTGTTAAATGCACCCACTGTCTTCTGAGCCTTTTAAAATATAAAGTAGCAGCTAAGTTGAAACTATTATTAGTGGTAATTTATTACAGTAATGGTGACGCACACAAATTCATTGTGGATTAAATGTATGTAAATATTTCAATTTATTACAGAACAGGAATATTCTACTATCAAAAGTACAAGAATACCCCCCAAAATTAATTTGCATTTAAGATCACTCCATTATTAATAAATAGCTGCAGCCGGTGGCACCTAATTCTCTAATCTGACATTAGAGTTTTCACTTTACGCTCTAGTTAATGATCTCCTTTGTATGCAAGCTTGAACACATTGTTGCTGAACATTCAGATGACAGATCCTTAATATGTTTCTGTATTTGCATAGAGATTGTAATCACTGCAACAGGCCGGTCGCACAAACTCAAATCAACCCCTGAGAGATCTGAGCTCTTTTTTCCCCTCCATTTTCCATCTCACCTCAGCTCTCTCCAGCACCACACGCTGAGTAATTGACTGCTCCATCTGCAAAGATCATGTCAGGTTTTGCTTTGAATCATAATGGAATATTTATTTAACACTGGCGTCCAAAAAGAAATTACCCAGAGAGACGGATGAAGCCTGTTTTATAGATTGAGGCTCTGAAACGGGTTGAAGTAACATTAAAGTGGTGCATGTTTGCAGCCTTGCTCAGAGGCTACGTCCCCATTGTATTTCATGTCATACCAGCACGAATTACACTGTGTAATGGCTACAAGTATTAGCTGGGGTTGAATGGCTTCCTGTTATTGGTCTCTGCTAATGCAATTCACTAATTAGCAGCATAATGGTGGAAAGAGTGTGTGTGTGTGTGTGTGTGTGTGTGTGTGTGTGTGTGTGTGTGTGTGTGTGTGTGTGTGTGTGTGTGTGTGTGTGTGTGTGTTTGAGAGATGTGCATGTGTGTGAGACCCCAACCTAATTTTGTCCTCATTAAAGACAATCGTCCATCATTCTCCAAGGCAAAAGGAGAGATGCTCTCTCTGTGTTGCTTCTCTGTGACTCACTTAACAGAAAAAAACCCTCTCACCTTTTCTCTCTGCCTGGATTTTACTCTGTCTGGCTGCCTGCCGCTGGGCCTCGGGGAGCTGGCTCCTGGCAGTATCGCACAGAAAAGATAAAATTGAAAAGTCAAAGTGTGTGTGAAACGTTTTGGTGTCTGTGCATCTCTGCCTCGCTCTCTTTGTCTGCCTTTGCTCTTCCTCCGTTGTTCAGCTCCTCTCTCTCGCTTTTTTAGTTTTCTATTTCAATTTCACCCACGTTCTATCTCCAGCTATAAAACTCAGTTCAAGCTTGTGAGGCAGCTGAAATCTTGGAAGATTTGCGAGCTCATCAGGACGAGAATCTGTGCTGTCGGGCTTGCAGCCAAGTTGCAGTAGCTGGGACTACGAATCTTCCTCTGGCTGCAGTGGCAAGATTAAAAGTCAGTCAGCGGACATAGAAACTTGTAGCATCAGTTTAATCAGAAATAAAGATTATTTTTTTAGAAGAGGAGTAAAAAGAAAAATAAAGGAGGGACAGCAAGTTGTCTGCATTTCATGTGTGCTAAGCTGTATATTTTAAAAAAAAGGACTGATTTCACTTGACGCTTGGTGGTTGTTTTCTGGGTTGTTAGCTTAGCTCTGGCTGGAATTAGAAATGCTAGGCCTGGAAATCAGTCATTGTCATTAACAACGTGATATAATCCAAAATGACAGGAAATGATTGAAGATTTTTGTGCAAAAGTCACATAACAACTGAAAAGTCTCTTCATTAGGGTTGAATATGGAACAATTTAATTAAAAGATATATTAAAAAATACTTCCACAGGGTGTTATGAGGTGTTCAGAATGAAAGCTATATTTTAATAATGAAAATAAAACGGAAACAACACTGGGTTGATGTTTACATCTACCAGCCAATAGAGGGCACCGTTGCGGGTTGCCTAACAGTCCCGAGGCTGGCCTTGTGGAAAATGGCGGACTCGATAAGTCAAGCAGCTGCTTCTGAGCCCAGAAGATGTTGTCATTCTTCTCAGAAGAGGAGCGACCATAAAAGATCTAAAACCAGAGTGAGTTTAGGTGAAGCCCACCACAGATGGACCAGAATAAAAAATGTCACGTAGCAGTGAACCTGGTGTCCCCACTGCTGGAAACCTTGTTCTGTTGTTGCAACTACAACCTCCACACACTAGATGTCGCTTTGGTGTTCGTGTTCCATATTCTACCCTTAAATGACAACTTAGTGATTAAAAATCATAACTGATGTAAAGCTGCTGGTTCAGGTTACCTTCTGTGACCTTTCTGAACTTTGACTGATGCATCAAAGATTTATTTTATGCTAATATCCCAAATTTTTGTTTTTTGAGAAAACTCACAGCTTTAGCTAATCTGGTTAAAGCGGTAAAACGTACCAATACCTAAAGTTATACCCCACTATTACTTATTTAACCGCACCGTTTGATGTATATAATTTGTTTGTTTTACCCTCAAAGATGGGGGACTGAGTGCAAAGTACATGTGCTTTAAGGCTTAATATGCGTTGACACCTTTAGTGTTTAGGTTAGGAGGTTTTAATGAATTAATTTGGTGCTTTTTTTCAACAAAGCTTCTTTGGATTTCCATCTCCGGTGTGTGAACACTCAGTGTAAACCCTCTCCGAGAGCCCTGCTACCCAGTGGGATGCAGCGGCATGATAAACAAAGGGAGGGGTTTTCTCATAATCCTCTTTTGGTCTGGGGGTTGACGTTCTTTGATGTCCCTTCACAAACACTCTCTCTCAGGAGAGCAGTGCTGAAGCTGAACACAGCTGACGTGAGGGACAGAATGAATTTGTCCTCTCAGAGCCTGGGCAGGTGCTGCTCACAGCGACACCCACAGAGGACCGCTCACCAGGATTTTGGCTGGGTTGCTTCCCTGAGGCAGGAACATATGCTGTTACCACTTGACGCGTCACTCTCTTCATTAGGAGCGCTTGCAAAAGACATGTTGTGGTCCTTTATGTTTTCGTGGTTATACGTCACTCTAGTCTGTTGGTGGAATATGTTGACATGACGTAAAGTTCAGACCAAGTCATGCGTTTGGGAGTTTGTGTGGGCGGTTGTGTTATAACTTCTGTCCTTTTAATCAGCACCCCTGTGTATACACACACACACACACACACACACACGCACACACATTTGAGCTGTTTTCTACTGAGTGATGCTGACAGACCTGCCACTGTTAGCTACCTTTAAATCCTGCGAGAGGCAGGGGGGAGATTACCAACCTCTTACCTGTTGCTCTAATCAAAGGAATTATTAGAGCTGCTGTGTGCAACCAGGAATAGCACCTTCTAAAAATACACAGCTCTTAAAACACACGCACACGCGTGCATTTGCATGCACACACACAATCACACAATAGGAAGGGGATAGATTCTGTCAGCTAGCTAAATATATCCATCTTTTGTTGTGACACTGTGCATTTGCTGCCCTAGCACTGACACTTGTTAGAGTTTCCATGGTGGCACCTTTGAGCAGCAGTGTGTTACATAAGATAGATGCAGCCACTGTGATGTCAATGATTAGTGTGTGAGGCTGCCGTTTAAAAAATGTGTCCTTTGGCTGTTGTTCTCCTTGTTTTTTTTTTTGTTTGTTTGTTTTTTTCGGAGAATCAGGGGTAAAGCTTAACTCCTTTGGGCAATCGCCAGTCAAGCAGTGATGTCCTTAATCATTGTGTAATTTAAGCCTAAAGCCTTTTGGATGTATGAAGCCTTCTGGATTGTTGCCGTTACTGTAAAAAAATTTGTGGAAAAAGGTGAAGATGAGAATGATAATTGGAAGACATAAAATCAAAAGACATTTTACTGAAATCTTGGAAATAACGCGTAATCTTAAGCAATATTAGAGAACATTGCACTATCTGTCAGCAGTGGGTCAACCCTCCCACTGTCCTCATGGTTGACCCCGTCAGGAAAGTTGACCATTGAGGAGGGTTCATGGTTTATCCCTTGAGGTCCACGTGGGAGGGGTGAGGTGGTGCTCAGTCCTCACCCCTACCACGTGGACCTCAAGAGATAAACCACGAACCCTCCTCAATGGTCAACTTTCCTGACGGGGTCACCCATGAGGACAGTGGGAGGGTTGATTTAATTTTAGTTTTAAAAAAAACGGCACCATCGACTGATTTGTGGCAATGCACCTTGGCCAAGGTGAACTAAAACTTAATGCCATGTAGATAAACATCCAGTTTCATATTATATAACATAGTATTATAACTTTTTTAGAGGTACAGTAGTTCTATGGTCAATACGTAACTTGTTCTTGAAGTTATTTGCACAAAATGGGTCTCACATAAAGCAGCTTTATCCGTGACAGCCCTGAGATCAGTGATCCCCAACTTCCTTCCCAGAGGGCCGGTACCCAGCATGTTTTGCTGTTTTCCCTGTTTCAACACCTGATTTTAATCAGCAGTTGATTAGCAGGCTTCTGCAGAGTTTAATGAGATGCTGAACATGTGAGTCAAGTGTTTTGATTAATGGAAACAACCAAAACATGCTGGACACTGGCCCTCGGGGCAGTTGTTTCAGCGCTCTGTGACTTTTAGGAAAACAAGCCATTTCTGGCCATGCCCACCCATCTCAGCTCAGATATAAGCCAGAGGGGCTTGGAGTAGAGCTGCTGCTCCTCCAACACTGACAGGTCCTATGCAAATTGTCCCTATTGTGACATCACAACTGGGGAATTTTAGAAACAGCTACTTTTCGGCATATAAATCCTAAAACCAAACACTGACAGAAAACAGATGGATGTTTCTTTATTCTTGTTTGGAGTGTTTATAGAGACAATAGAGACCAACATGGAGCACAAAAGGATGCAAAACATGAGTTTTGCCTAATATGTCCTCTTTAAAATCCCTCCCGTGCTTCAAGATATTTCTTTGCCTATCTTTAGCTTCTCTGTAGCTGGCGATAATAAAAAACTGCATGATTTTGCATAGATTTTATTTGTGTATACATCTTCTATTCTGGGTGCAGTGTGCACCCAGCCATCTTTCCCACTGGTTGGAGAGGCCTGTGAACAGTTCTTGTCCAGTTGACCCACTCGACATGTCTATTTCAGCCACATCAGCTGTGGTAGAGGACCATCTGCAAGAAGTATGGAGAGAGATGGAGACCAATATAGACACACACAAAGTGTTATCAAAACTCATTTTCAATATCAAGTATTAGAATTCACCAACGTATTACTTTATACCTTGTTAATGCAGGATAATGTGGAGCAGCTATTTTCAAATACAGTCCATGAAACTATTTAAAATGGATCCGCTACACAAGACAGAGCTTTTTAAAAAGCAATTGTTCACTTGCTACATCTTTCCTGTGCTGGCCACACTTATCTGGTAAATTTTATCTTGCAAAGGGATTGTATAAAAAACCATTACTGCTCAGTTCCTGTCCAGTTCGTGGCTAAGTGAGACAGTTGTTATGACGAGGCGAGGAAAGACTTGGAGAATTTCTATGAGGAAGAACAGGAAATGTCTTCTCTCTGTTGCATATTAGAGAAAATCTGATGTCATGTTTAGAGGGGAGTTATTAGTCTTTTCATCTGTACTTCATGCCCCCCCCCCCCTGTCCTTTTGACCTGATCTTTACATTTACATTTTACGCCCCTAGCAGCCTATAATTCTCCCTCGCACACCCGTCGCTCAGCTGCAGCCACAGCAGAGCAGAAGTGGAAGTTGGCGCAGTCTGTCTAATATGCCGGCTCATTTCCAGAACTCAGTTTGACGAAGGCCGTCTTTCTTAAGGGAAGCAGCTACCTATTAAAAGTTTATTTAGCAGAAGCCAGAGAAATGATTAAAATTCTACTCTAGCCAAATAGGATGAGGAGAATTACTGGAAGCGGGTGATTAGACCCGAGTGTGTGTGCTTGTGTGTCACAGTGTTTCCTGAGGGCACCACAAGCATACGTAATACTGCTGTAAGTGTTCAAGATGAAGCTTAATAACAACGTTAGCACATCAGATGCCTGTAAATACAACTGACACACATCTCTTTGTCATTTATTTATTTACTTTTTTGTTTTTCTTCTCAGAGTGGACCAGTGCGATCTTCCAGCGTCTCCCCTCCCTTCAGTATTCTGTGCCTCTGTCTGTCACCTGGTAAGTATGCTCGGATTCACCTCCCACATTCATTACTGAGGCTTTAAGTGTTTTTCAATCCTTTATGTAATCATCAGTTCATCGTCTGGCTTGAACTACAAATTGCTGTCACCTTTATGGACTGAGTCATTTCTGGTTAATGCAAAGGGAAAGTCGATCACTGGTGTTATATAAAGCACATGACATAGCAGAGGGCACTTTTTTTCTGTGTGATTAGTATGTAATCCGGTCAATGATTTAAATATGCACATTTTGAAACAAACATTTGGATTTCTTACTGAAGCTTAAAACAAATGTTTTCTGTTTTCCTGTTAAGTAATTTGGTATTTTTAAATGATCACTGATCACTAGAACTCCCAGAAGTCCAACTTTACTTGAATTCCCAGTAAGCGTCAATTTGACGGTTGTCATTTTGGCCATTAAATGCAGGCTGACAATGACGTTGTTGTGCAACACGGTTCAAGTGCGCTATTGTATGGAAGTGTGAACCTAATAATATTGTAAGAAAATATAATTTTATTCCAAACCTCTCTTTTGTTTCGCTGGGCTCAGAGTAGACCCGCTGCTCCTCCATATCAAAAGGAGCCAGTTGAGGTGGCTCGGGCATCTAGTTAGGATGCCTCCTGGATGCCTCCCTGGTGAGGTTTTTCGGGCACGTCCAAACGGGGGGAGACCTTAAAGAAGACCCAGGACACGTTGGAGAGACTATGTCTCACGGCTGGCCAGGGAAGGCCTTGGGATTCTCCAGGAGGATCCGACCCAAGTGACTGGGAAGAGGGAAGTCTGGGCCTCCCTGCTTAGGTTACAGCCCCCGAACAAATGTGCTTTTTTAAAAATATTGTGCAACTCTAGGGTTGGGCATCGTTTGATTTTGAACTATTCTGATTCCGATTCCAATTCCTTGTTTCGATTCCAGCTCCTATTGATTCCCGATTCCGATTCTTTCAAGACATGACATGTTTTACATGAGCTAGCTATCCACAGGTCTTACTTGATGAAATAATCTTAACTTCAACATGAATTTTAATTCTATGAATAATAACATCACCTTCGTTTAGACAAAAACATGTTTTGGAGAGAAAAAGAAAAAGAATTGCGGCACAACCAGTGTGTTTGTTTCTGACCACAACCAAAGTCTGGAAGAAGCCCCTGGGATGAGAGGCTAAATGTCTCCAACAAATCCAGAAACGTCCAGGGTGTTTCCACAAAAATAAACAATCAATGATGAACAAGAGTCTGCTTCTAGACCTGCAGAAGGAGAAAAAAGAAAAGAAAAGGGATACACAGCAATACAACAGGAGCAAGCTATCACTGCATCAACCTGATGAGGAAATAAAAAATCGACATTGTTTTACTGAACAATCACGATAATAAATCACAGTGCATTTAGTGCCAACCACAGCCTTAAGACATGTGTTTAACACACCGAAGTCCATACTTATGAGAGCACCTGTGTGTGTACACATGCTTGTTTATGTAAGGTTTCTCTATAGGAGCATCCAATCGAGAGTGTGAGGGCCCACAGATCTGCCCCCCAAAGATGTGTAGGAAGTGGAAGGAGCTCCAAGTCTCAGAGATCCAGGAGCATATTTTATTACTTATTTGCCATCTCATAAGTCGGCATTTTTAGTTGGAATTTGCTAAATAATTCACTCTGGAGGGCGTACTTGTTGAATCTTACTCATGAAAGACACTAGTCCTAATAAGACACGGCAGAATATTTGTATTTGTTGCATTGCTTTTGATAATTGGGAGAAATGTTCAATGAAGGTGTCAATATTATGCAGATATTTCACCCAGTGCTCTTTGCGTGCAGTTAGGAAAGCATCAGAACCACCTCATTATAAACACACTTTAATGTATAATTGCTGCTATTTGCTTCTGCCAATGACAGGGTTTGTTTACTAGATCTAAAAAGGAAGATCTGTTTTAAGGGCGTGTGTGTTGGTTTCTATTTGTGTGTATACATTTGGTCTTGGATTTTAATGATGATTTACATTCAGAGGTGCATGTTCTTCAGCAGTGCCCTGAGGGGGTGGTGGGGCTGGGTGGGTCTCCACGAGTCCCCACATCTTTATAAATACACGCTGGGATCCCATTCCGAAGATTAATACGTCTTCATGATGCTGCTGCAGCCAGGAGAGCCTGAGGCTGTTACTGGCCAGTGGGGTTGCTATGGAGACCAGGGGCATCAGAAAGGAGCACAACATCTATGGGTTGTTTAGTTTGTCAGAGCAGGCTTTTCTCCTTCACTCACTTTACTTGCAATTTTATTTTATTTTTTTCAGTGTTTGCCTTAAAATTGCTCTTTTTCTGCCTGGGGAGGACTAATGCTGACCGAGGTTGTAAAGCCACAAGGAAAATCCCATGTCTTTCATTGTTACTGTTGCAAGCATTTGTAAACATGCCCCTAGAACGCTGTATTTCCCGCTGTAATAGTTCAGCCGCCTGCTTGATCATGCTCTCGGTGGACCCTTGGGGTGTCAGTCAGTAGGGAGTTGGGGACTCTTTTTGCTGGGTCTACGCCAGTGGAAAGCTCACATTCTGGGGAAGCATTTAACCCCTGGCCTTTCCTGCTCCCTCTCCACTGCTCCCCTTCTCTATAAGGACATGTTCTGTTTCCACTGCTCCTTTTTTCTGGCTACCTTATCCAAAGCTCAGCAGGGCACACATTTTCGTTTGATAGGTACTTATTTGGGCAATGGGAAAACTCCTGTAAACCAGGCCTACTCGCCCCTCTCCCCTATTGATGTCCTGCTGTCCAATTGAAACCTCGTCTTTTAGCATTTTTTTTTTCCTGCAAGGTGACTGACCTCCTAATCCTTCTCAGATACAAAGAGCCATATTAAACAGTTTTTATATATTTGCAGCATTTTGATTCCCTTAAAGTGTTGAAGTTCTGGCTCCAAATGCTGCTGCTCAGCAGTAGCCTGGACAAGTTAGTTTCCGTGTTCACGACTGGTCCAAGAGGCTTGAGGTTTTCCAAGGAAATTCACCCCAGCATAAATCTTTATCCTAGATCAACCAGCATAGTTTGTGTGCACATGTATCCCAGCTGTATTTGTCCATATTAGGGTACTCCTGGCCTTGAAGAACCTTCTGTGATACATGTGCAACTGGCTAAAACACACCTTTGACCTCTTAATCCCCTCCAAATGAGAATGCCACAGCGCAGCAGCGCACAGTGCAGTGTAGGTCTAACTCTGATGATGTAACGTAGTCATTTTGAAATATTCTAGTATTTCCAGTCAGGCATATCTTTTGCAAAGGCCAGTTACCTGGAATCATCCAAAAAATTTTCCCACTTCACAGCTCACCTTGGTCCTACCATTTGTATTTCTTTAAAATATATTTTTTATGTTATTCCATTTAATTACTGCTATTATTAATCAAACCTGAACATTTTAGGCTGTTTTCCTTCATATCAACAAATCAGAGCAAATTAAACTACTTTCGTTTTATTATCTTGCTTTATTAGTTACTTTTCTGCTTCTGCTATTTGTCTGCTGATGTTCCCACTCGTGTAGTTACCTAGCCCCTCTTATCTCCCCTTGTGGCTGTTTTCATGCTCTTTTTACACTCGCATAAAACTAGAGGGAATTTAGGCAGGAATGTTTGCTCTGGTCCCAAACTTAAATTAAGGTTGGCTCCTCGGTCTTGTTAATTTCCCTCCTAGATGGTGTTTCTGCAGGGTGGAAAATAACTAGAGAAGTCCACTTGTGATGTCAGAAGATTTAGCATTTAGCAGGGTGTTTAAGTACGAAACAGGACATTTACGTAGAAAATGCTCATGTGAGTAAATCTATTCTATCAGACAGCTGTAGCCTGTGTGCCACTGAGAGACAGTTTCCATCCCAGGCTCAAGCTAATTATGTAACCTATGACCGAGAAGCATGAGCGAGCACAGAGATTCTTATCTATAAAAGGCAAAGAAGACTGTAGAAGAGGATCGTTTGGCTTGGAAAAACACATTCTCTTTGTCGACAGAATAATATTTCTTTAGATATAATACCAGAGCTTTGATTTGTAAAAGAGTCCTCAGGTTCTTACAACAAACAGTAGCTTATATCAGTCAACTGCTCCAGAATCCTTCATTTAACATTTACTTCTTATGTTCTGACAAAGTAAAACGATCAACTATAATGCTTACGTTAAGAACTGTTACTATTATTGAGGTATATACCAATAAACGTTGCATTAGACAGCAGTGCATTATGAATTGGTAAAAAAATATTCACAGTATTCTGATTCACCATCTGCCAGTCTTGATCTGGGCAAGCTTTAAAAAGTATCAATGTAGCATTTTGTGAAAGACAACTCTTGCTTAATGTAAGGTATACATGCATATTTCCTGTTTTAGGATTAGGGTGTCTTATTGAGCTATGTGGTCAGCAGATTGTCACAGCACTTCAGTGCACCCAATGTTGAACCTTGGATCAGCGTGAAACATGTTTTGAGGCATTTTGGATAAAGGATTGTGCTTCAGATAATGTATGATGGGACAACTGTGGCTTAAACCATAAAACGATGCAGATCGAACGTCTGAAGCCACACTGAGAAAACAGATGTGGGGGGGGGGGGGGGGGGGGGGTATCTTAAATATCACCCAGTAAAATCATCTAAAGTGTGACAAAATATATTAGCTAAAGACAGAAATAAAGGAAAATATTATTTAATTAACAGACTGAACCCAATTGTAATGAGTAGTATGTACTTAAAAATATTAGTTCAGCACTGCCGGATTGCCTATTTTATTTAATTAACAAACAGAACATGCTGGCCAGATTATCTGTTTACAGTTCCGTGCTGTATTGGCTTTACAATTCAAGTATTGATGTAGTTACAGTTACAGATGCACTTACATTTAAGGGAAATATTTCAAAAAAATCTAAAAATAAATCTTGTAGCAACAGTCAATGCAAGTTCAGCTCAGCTTTTGCAAAACTTAAATATGCTTCATCATATTGCTTTTGGTCGTTTATAAGAGGCCTGACTGTTGTGGTAATGTGACACAATCATGTACAATATATATATATATATATATATATATATATATATATATATATATATATATATATATATATATATATATATATATATATATATATACAGGTGCTGGCCAGTAAATTAGAATATCATCAAAAGGTTGAAAATATTTCAGTAATTCCATTCAAAGCGTGAAACTTGTACATTATATTCATGCAATGCACACAGACCAATGTATTTCCGATGTTTATTACATTTAATTTTGATATTTATAGGTGACAACCAATGAAAACATCAAATCTGGTATCTCAGAAAATTAGAATATTCTAAAGGCCAATGAAAAAATGTTTGTTTCTCTAATGTTGGCCAACTGAAAAGAATGAACATGAAAAGAATGTGCATGTATAGCACTAAATACTTAGTCGGGGCTCCTTTTGCCTCAATAACTGCAGTAATGCGGCGTGGCATGGACTTGATCAGTCTGTGGCACTGCTCAGGTGTTATGAGAGCCCAGGTTGCTCTGATAGTCGTTTTCAGCTCCTCTGCATTGTTGGGTCTAGCGTATTGCATCCTCCGCTTCACAATACCCCATAGATTTTCTATGGGGTTAAGGTCAGGCGAGTTTGCTGGCCAATCAAGGACAGGGATACCATGGTCCTTGAACCAGGTGCTGGTGGTTTTGGCACTGTGTGCAGGTGCCAAGTCCTGTTGAAAGGTGAAGTCTGCATCCCCATAAAGTTGGTCAGCAGCAGGAAGCATGAAGTGCTCTAAAACTTCCTGGTAGACGGCTGCATTGACCCTGGACCTCAGGAAACAGAGTGGGCCAACACCGGCAGATGACATGGCACCCCACACCATCACTGACGGTGGAAACTTTACACTGGACGTCATGCAACGTGGATTCTGTGCTTCTCCGCTCTTCCTCCAGACTCTGGGTCCTTGATTTCCAAAGGAAATGCAGAACTTGCTTTCATCAGAAAACATAACTTTGGACCACTCAGCATCAGTCCAGTCCTTTTTGTCCTTGGCCCAGGCGAGACGCTTCTTGCGCTGTTTCTTGTTCAAGAGTGGCTTGACACACGGAATGCGACACCTGAATCCCATGTCTTTCATGAGTCTCCTCGTGGTGGTTCTTGAAGCGCTGACTCCAGCTGCAGTCCACTCTTTGTGGATCTCCCCCACATTTTTGAATGGGTTTGTCGTCACAATTCTCTGCAGGGTGCGGTTATCCCTAGAGCTTGTACACTTTTTTCTACCACATTTTTTCCGTCCCTTCGCCTGTCTGTTAATGTGCTTGGACACAGAGCTCTGCGAACAGCCAGCTTCTTTAGCAATCACCTTTTGTGTCTTGCCCTCCTTGTGCAAGGTGTCAATGATTGTCTTTTGGACAGCTGTTAAGTCAGAAGTCTTCCCCATGATTGTGGTGCCTTCAAAACAAGACTGAGGGACCTTTTAAAGGCCTTTGCAGGTGTTTTGAGTAAATCAGCTGATTAGAGTGGCAGCAGGTGTCTTCTATATTCAGCCTTTTCAGAATATTCTAATTTTTTGAGATACCAAATTTGGAGTTTTCATTAGTTGTCACTTATGAATATCAAATTTAAATGTAATGAACATTGGAAATACATTGGTCTGTGTGCATTGCATGAATATAATGTACAAGTTTCACGTTTTGAATGGAATTACTGAAATATTTTCAACCTTTTGATGATATTCTAATTTACTGGCCAGCACCTGTATATATATATATACACACACACACACACACACACACACACACACACACACACATATATGTTAAAGTCCCATTAGTTGTCACACACACTGATGTGTGTGCGAAATTTGTTCTCCGCATTTGACCCATCCCCTGGGGGAGCGGTGAGCTGCAGACACAGCCACATTCGGGAACCATTTGGTGGTTTAACCCCCCAGTCCAACCCCCTTAATGCTGAGTGTCAAGCAGGGAGGCATTGGGTCCCATTTTTTTCAAAGTCTTTGGTATGACCCGACCAGGAATTGAACCCTGATCTCCCAGTCTCAAGGCAGACACTCTACCACTAGGCCACTGAGCTGGTAAGATTTGTATTACAAATAAAGGTGCAAGAAGTCAAAGAATCCTTAAAATAAACAAAGGTCCAACAAAATCACAGAATCCAGAGATCGGTGACGTAAAAAACAGGTTTTAAGAGGAATTAGAGCACACAAAGTAGGAGCTGAAGTAAACACGTCTGCCACGTTATCAGTGTAATTTTACAATTTTATGTGTAGACCCTCTCGTCTCTGTTCATGGTTCCATGCCCACGTCTCCGTATTTCTATGGCTTCCTTAATCCGTCTTCGTCTTCCTCCGCTTATCCGGGTCCGGGTCGCGGGGGCAGCATCCCAACTAGGGAGCTCCAGGCCGTCCTCTCCCCGGCCTTGTCCACCAGCTCCTCCGGCAGGACCCCAAGGCGTTCCCGGACCAGATTGGAGATGTAACCTCTCCAACGTGTCCTGGGTCGACCCGGGGGCCTTCTGCCGGCAGGATATGCCCGAAACACCTCCCCGGGGAGGCGTCCAGGAGGCATCCTGACCAGATGCCCAAACCACCTCAACTGGCTCCTTTCGATCCGGAGGAGCAGCGGTTCTACTCCGAGTCCCTCCCGAATGTCCGAGCTCCTCACCCTATCTCTAAGGCTTAGCCCGGCCACCCTACGAAGGAAACTCATTTCGGCCGCTTGTATCCGCGATCTCGTTCTTTCGGTCATTACCCAAAGCTCATGACCACAGGTGAGGATTGGGACGTAGATCGACCGGTAGATCGAGAGCCTGGCTTTCTGGCTCAGCTCCCTCTTCCCCACGACAGATCGGCTCAGCGTCCGCATCACTGCAGACGACGAACCAATCTGCCTGTCGATCTCCCGATCCCTCCTACCCTCACTCGTGAACAAGACCCCGAGATACTTAAACTCCTCCACTTGAGGTAGGACCTCTCCCCCGACCCGGAGGTGGCAAGCCACCCTTTTCCGGTCGAGAACCATGGTCTCAGATTTGGAGGTGCTGATCCTCATCCCAGCCGCTTCACATTCGGCCGCGAACCTACCCAGCAAGAGCTGAAGGTCAGAGCTGGATGAAGCTAGGAGGACCACATCATCCGCAAAAAGCAGAGACGAGATTCTCCTGCCACCAAACTCGACACACTCCACACCACGGCTGCGTCTAGAAATTCTGTCCATAAAAGTGATGAACAGAACCGGTGACAAAGGGCAGCCCTGGCGGAGTCCAACCCTCACTGGGAACAGGTCCGACTTACTACCGGCTATGCGGACCAAACTCACGCTCCTCTGGTAAAGGGACTGAATGGCCCTTAACAGAAAGCCACCCACCCCATACTCCTGGAGCGTCCCCCACAGGGTTCCCCTGGGGACACGGTCATAAGCCTTCTCCAAATCCACAAAGCACATGTGGATTGGTTGGGCAAACTCCCATGCCCCCTCCATCACCCTTGCAAGGGTATAGAGCTGGTCCACAGTTCCACGGCCAGGACGAAAACCACATTGCTCCTCCTCTATCTGAGATTCAACTATCGATCGGACCCTCCTCTCCAGTACCTTGGAGTAGACCTTTCCAGGGAGGCTGAGGAGTGTGATCCCCCTATAGTTGGAACACACCCTCAGGTCACCCTTCTTAAAGATGGGGACCACCACCCCGGTCTGCCACTCCCTAGGAACTGCCCCCGATGACCACGCAATGTTGTAGAGACGTGTCAACCATGACAGCCCTACAACATCCATAGCCTTGAGATACCCAGGACGAACCTCATCCGCCCCCGGGGCTCCGCCGCTGTGTAGTTGTTTGACTACCTCAGCAACTTCTGCCCCCGAGATCGGACAGTCCATCCCCAGGCCTCCCAGCTCTGGTTCCTCCTCGGAATGCGCATTGGTGGGATTGAGGAGCTCCTCAAAGTATTCCTTCCACCGTCCGACTATAGCCTCAGTTGACGTCAGCAGCTCCCCATCCCCACTGTAAACAGTGTGAGCGAGTTGCTGCCTTCCTCTCCTGAGGCGCCGGACAGTTTGCCAGAACCTCTTTGGAGCCGATCGATAGTCTTTCTCCATGGCCTCACCAAACTCCTCCCACGCCCGAGATTTTGCCTCGGCAACTGCCACTGCTGCACTCCGCTTGGCTATCCGGTACCTGTCTGCTGCCTCCGGAGACCCACAGACCAGCCACGCCCTGTAGGCCTCCTTCTTCAGCCTGACGGCTCCCCGAACCTCTGGTGTCCACCAGCGGGTACGGGGGTTGCCACCACGACTGGCACCGGCCACCTTACGACCACAGCTAGCAACAGCCGCCTCGACAATCGCAGAGTGGAACAAGGCCCACTCGGACTCAATGTCCCCCACTGCCCTCGGGACGTGGTCAAAGCTCTGCCGGAGGTGGGCGTTGAAGACCGTCTTGACAGGTTCTTCTGCCAGGCGTTCCCAGAAGACCCTCACTATGCGTTTGGGTCTGCCAGGTCTACGCGGCATGTTCCCTTGCCATCTGATCCAAATCACCACCAGGTGGTGATCAGTTGACAGCTCCGCCCCTCTCTTCACTCGGGTGTCCAAAACATACGGCCGCAGGTCAGATGAATACGACTACAAAATCTATCAGCGACCTGTGACCTAGGCTGCCCTGGTACCAAGTGTACCGGTGGGCATCCTTATGTTCGAACATGGTGTTCGTTATGGCCAAACTGCGGCTTGCACAGAAGTCCAATAACAAAACACAGCTCGAGTTCAGATTAGGTGGGCTGTTCCTCCCAATAACACCCCTCCAGGTCAAGCTGTCATTGCCCACGTGAGCATTGAAGTCCCCCAGCAGGACAATGGAGTCCCCTGATGGAGCACTATCTAGCACTCGTCCCAGGGACTCCAAAAAGGGTGGGTACTCTGAACTGATATTTGGCCCATAAGCACAAACAACAGTCAGGACCCGTTCCCCGACCCGAAGGCGCAAGGAAGCTACCCTCTTGTCCCCCGGGGTAAACCCCAACACACAGGCTCCTTAATCCATCTTTTATATTTTTGTTCTTCGGTGGTTATGATCCTTGTGTTGTCCCAATCCATTATATGGTTTTCCCTTGTGCAGTGGTCTGTAACTGCTGATTTCTTTATTGTGCTTTCTGCTTCTTGTCTTGCTGCTCTTGTGTGTCTTTGGCTTGTTTCTTTCTCACATTTTTTCTATATTCAATTGTTCTTGTGTTGAATTGGCATTCGGTTTCTCCTATATATGTTTTATGGCAGTGTTTGCATGGGATTTCATAAATGACTCCACACTTATGTCCTGCTGATATCTTGTCCTTAGGGTGTACTAGTCTTTTTTAACTGTTGTGTATGGTTTTGTTGGTGCGTTTTTGTTGTGTTTTATCATTGTTGCTATTATTTCTGTAGTGCCTTTGATGTATGGAAGAGTTATCACTGTTTTTGGTTCTTCTTTTTCTAGCTTTCTGGTATTTTCATTTGGAATATACATATATATATATCATTAATTCTGTGTAATGGTGCTAACCATAAGTCAAGAAGTACCTCTGGAGAAATTATAGCTTGATCTATGGCAAAGTTTTGGCAAGGTGGATTATCTTGTAACACAAAAATGTAGCTAGTTTCTTCAGTCTTCAGTAATAAGAGACAATTGAGCATTTTAAAGATGAACAAAGACTGGGGATGAGAGGGATCATGTATATCAAATGAACATATTTCAGAAGGATTCAGAAGATTTCTGTAATTAGTTATTTTTGCCACACAGCCACTTTAGAAAACACAAAATTTAAAATATCGTAGAATTATTACATATATTAAGCTGTAGTTTGATTGTACTGTAGCTGAGAACCATTCACGAACCGTAACAAAAACTCTGAGTGCTAACAGATTTTCTGAGATCTAACAATGTTCCATAAAGATATAACAGCTTCTTTGTGTGCCTTATATGCATAATAAAAAAGTTGTTACTGCCTTTAAAGAAAAATAGAGCTCTATTTCAAGAGTTTACCAAACATAGTCATAACTCCGTAATGTCTTACCAGTGGGTTCAGTCTACAACATGAAAGGCGGCTGGTTTAGAGCATTTAAATGCATTATTCTATTTATTTGAGAAAAGCAAACTATTCCATCCTAAAGAAAATATACCAGCCAGTCACTATAGTGACGACTTTTATGACTACATATAAAGTTAAAAATAGACCATTTGGTCTTGTTTTTCATTTGTTAACGAAAGGTAAATGTTTGTACCCTGGTGTCCCAAGACTTTTGGAAGTTACATATTTGCAGTCTTCACATCCCAACCTCCTTATCAAACATGTAAGCTAACACCATCTTCTGCAGGTGGGCTGAAGATGGCAAACTTTAGCTGACACCAGTGCAAATGGGTGTGGACAGGAGCAAACATGGAGGGACACATGCAAATCAAACATACGCTACTAGAGTGGCTGCAGGAACCTCCATTGTGTCTTACCTTCTAATTAGGCTGGTTTTTCTAATGGAAACCAGTGAAAAATGAATAATTAATTAAATTTCAAAAGCAATGTTCGCTTTCCAGTTTATCTGACTCTTTTAACAGTGTCTTGTGTTGTTTCTAAATTCCACATTCCAAACCAGGTTTTAATCGTCATTGTTGGCACACTGAGCTTGACTGGGCAT
This sequence comes from Nothobranchius furzeri, assembly GCF_043380555.1. Lineage (NCBI taxonomy): Eukaryota > Metazoa > Chordata > Actinopteri > Cyprinodontiformes > Nothobranchiidae > Nothobranchius > Nothobranchius furzeri. The sequence goes on from NC_091742.1 coordinate 22,988,986, forward strand.
CCGTAGAAGTGATAACTTGTGAGATCTGATATCTCACACTGTGTACACAAACATAAACAGGATCTCTGTCCTCGTTAGGTACCTGTTTACTCAGCGGACACTACTCTCTCTACACCCACCTTGGATCAAATGACTAAAAATATATGTGAAATAAGTCAAGGGCAATATTTACAAAGACATGCGGTTTTGGAGAACATGTGCAATGAAAGCACACCTTTCAAGTTAATACAAAGATTACTTGAGTCAGCACACAAATGCATGAAAGTACCCGTCTTGAGTGTAACTGATGTGCACTAGAAACTGTAGGGAAACACGAAGAGCTCGGTCGGTTCTATCATGAGGTAAAGGTTAGAATTTAATCTAATTTGTTGTAATTGAATTGAACAAACCTGCCTCCAGCAGGAGGCCCTGATCTGCTTGTGATTTTTTAAAGACTGCTACAGATGTTTTCTCTGGTATCGCCTCTGTCAGCGCGCCTCAGGGCAGCTGTGGCTACACTGTAGCTCATCATCAGTGTGTGAATGTGTGTTTGAATGGATGAATGATAGTGTCAAGTGCTTTGGAGTCCTTACTCTGAGAGGGGCTATACAAGTGTGGGTCATTTATCATTAATCAGGGCAGCAGCATGTTGCACTTTGCTCCCAGGTTATCGTGCATTGCCTGATTTCTGTTTGTGTCCTGGTTCGTGATGGTCTTCCAGCAGATAAAGCCTTTTGTTTGGTGTGCAAGCAATAATAATGCCAGAGTAATGCACATGACAGAAGGTGCTTCAGTGAAACATCACATCTTTCAGTCTTTTTGTGCTTCTTGTTCCAAACAGCTAACACTTTGCACAAACATGATTTTGTGTAGGTAGAGTAATGCTATGCTGGTGTTTTTCATCTGTCGCTGGGTTTCATTTTTAATGCAGCACTCTCTGGGGTAGAATACAATGTAAACTCTGTGCTTCAAGTCAACACGGTCACATTCCAGTGACCTCAAATGTGCCCCAACTAGTGACTTTTGAATCTAAATTAAAATACTTCATGTTTCATCAGCCTTTGAAAAAATGTTTCTTATGTTGCACCTTCTGCACCGTAACTGCTAACTTTGTGACTATGCCTTTTATCTATTTGTTGAATCTGAAATTAATATCTACATTTCTTTTTATGATTCATCGTGGTTGCTGTTCTTGCTTTTGTAAAGCACTTTGAATTGCCTTTGTGTTTGACATGTGCTATACAAATATAGCTGCCTTGCCTCAACTTGTCTGGAATGTTAATAATTAATTAATTTATTCATTAATTAAAAATCATTGGAAAAATCAGTCATTCTGAGTTTTCATGCATGTTAAAATAAATATAATAATAACTAGAACTGCAAGCAGTTATCAACGGGTTCCAAGCCCCCAGCGCCAGTCGCCCACCCGCCCCGCCCTCAACTTCGCCAGTCCTCACGCGGTCCCGCCCCAAAAACATGTTCTCCCGCCGGCGTCCCGTCAGCTCACCTCAACCGGCGCAATGAAAGTAACACTCAGGATACGTCATTAAAACTGCAAAGCCTATACACATCTTTCAGAGGCATGGCTGACTTCTCAATCGTGATTACAATGGAATTCCACTGTTTCCTTATTAAAGAACGTGAAGATTTAATGAGTGAGATTATCAAACAATAATCTATACATCAACAGAATATTACAAACAACATAAATACTTGATAATGTCTTTAGATTTAATTGATTTTCAACAAAAACAATGAGTTTCATTTTGTGACTTACTGACCAAATGTTTCAAAAAATCATGAAAAATACATAACTCATCATAAAATTACCAAAATATTCTCACATGGCAGTGTTGACATGTGGAATAATATGATGTTGTTTTTAAATCAGTAGACTCAAAGCTTTTTTGAAGAAAAATCAGTAAATATAACTGTAAGGGTCACAGTCAAAATTAAAATATTCATAAAAAAATAGTGCTACTTTCTAAAATTTATAGAAAAATCTCAGATCACCATAGGCACATGTGGAATGTTATAAATGTGTTATATTTACTTTGTACCTAAAAAAAACGTTCTTACAAAAATTAGTTACTTTTTGTCCAACTATACAAAAAACTGGCAAAAAGTAAAAAATTCATTAAAAATCAATGCTTTCGTACAAAAATCTCAAAATATTCCGAGATTGCCTCTGTGATGTGAGAATTCTTTTTATATTTTTGTTGGGGTCATAAATGTAAAATTGTACCTACAATAAAATAATATTTGCGTTAGTTGCTGTAGACAAAAATATGTCCTATAATTAAACACAAGGGGGAGCTCAAATCAAGACGACATTTTTTTTGTTTCATAAACCACCTAAGAGTGAACTTTGTGGCAAATGTCAAGAAGATTGTGAAAACAGAATTTGCGCTACAATTGCTAGCCTAAAAATGTATTTTTGTAAATTTAAAGCGCAAACATCTTCGTGGAGCTGCGGTTTTCATTATCTAAGCTCATGGCTATCCAGTTAACATAATCTGGAAAACGTAGCTTCTTACATGAAAATAATGATTTTTAGGAAATTTTTCAAATTTGAAATTTTAAATGATCATAAACCACGCCCACATTGATCAATCATTACCATATTGATAATGTAGTCTTAAGACTCTACAATGATGACAACCACTAAGTTTCGTGCAGATCCATTTAACCAGGTCAGCAGTATAATGTATTGCTATTTATAGCGCCCCCTATTGTTTAATCAAGGTGAAAATCAAGACATACACTTGAATTGACCTTAGGTTTGTATGTTATGAACAGCTATGAAAAATGTCCAAATATTTTGAAGTTATGCTAAAAAAACTTTTTCATTCCCAAAAAAATATTTTAAAAATTCATATTTAAAAAAGTAAGCAAATTATCTAAAATCCCTTCAGATCGTTTGGTCAGCCGCTCCTCCTCTCTTGTCAGGCAAAGTTGTGATGTGATTGGGTTTGACGGCCGGGAGGAGTTAACGAAAGTACGTTTGACTTACTATGCAAATTTCTACTAATTAGCATAAGTTTAAAACATTTTTTAAAATACTCATCTTAATTTGACTGAGTCAATGAACATACTGGATGAGACCATTTGCTTGTTTACTAAAATATTGAGGAGAAACATGCCAAAAACATTTTTGGGGTACAACAGCGCCAACTATTGGACAAAATTCAAACTTTTTTCTGTGATTGTAGATGTCACTATGACTGATATGATTTGTAACTTTCTGTATAGAATATGTATTTTTCATCAGTTAAAGGGCAAAAATTTTTAAAGCCTATAAGCCACGCCCACTTTTTAATCACTTTCAAAATATAGCTTAAGGGTCCAATGATTAACATATGTGCCAAGTTCTGTGGAAATCCATCAAGCCGTTTAGCTCAAACTAACTTTTTGACTCTTTAGCGCCCCCTTTTGGTGAATCCAAACAAAATGGGGAAGGTAGGGCTTACCGCTCATACTTCATAAGGGTCTAGAGTCTCATCACTTTATCTTGAGATATGGTGAAGATATCATCAATTAGCACATGTGCTAGCTAGCGCACTGATTTTGACATGGTGTCATTAGCCCAATTTTGAATATTTCTGCGTTTTTCTGCATCACAACAACTTATCTTAGTCCATAGATCATATGTACGAAGTTTGAAGTTGATTCGACGAAAAATGACGAATAGGTGATTAAAACTAAGTTTTGCATTTTTTGCGATCTAGCAAAAAATCTAGTTAGGCGGAAATGGGCGTGGCCAATACAAAAAAGATGGGGAATCATCCAAGGATCATGTACATATAAAGTTTTTGACTGTAGGACCTACGGTTTGGGAGCTAGTAGCTGAAACGTGTTGACCTCCGCAATAGCGCCACCTAGGTGACGCGGGGACCAAATTTTCGAATCTGAGTAGCGGTCAGGATTTTCTATCAGACTGCCATGTCAGATTTTCCCTGGCAATTTCAGGCTCTTGCGCCCATATACTTTTAGCGGAGAAGAATAATAAATAACTAGAACTGCAAGCAGTTATCAACGGGTTCCAAGCCCCCAGCGCCAGTCGCCCACCCGCCCCGCCCTCAACTTCGCCGGTCCTCACGCGGTCCCGCCCCAAAAACACGTTCTCCCGCCGGCGTCCCGTCAGCTCCCTTCAACCGGCGCAATGAAAGTAACACTCAGGATACGTCATTAAACCTGCAAAGCCTATACACATCTTTCAGAGGCATGGCTGACTTCTCAATCGTGATTACAATGGAATTCCACTGTTTCCTTATTAAAGAACGTGAAGATTTAATGAGTGAGATTATCAAACAATAATCTATACATCAACAGAATATTACAAACAACATAAATACTTGATAATGTCTTTAGATTTAATTGATTTTCAACAAAAACAATGAGTTTCATTTTGTGACTTACTGACCAAATGTTTCAAAAAATCATGAAAAATACATAACTCATCATAAAATTACCAAAATATTCTCACATGGCAGTGTTGACATGTGGAATAATATGATGTTGTTTTTAAATCAGTAGACTCAAAGCTTTTTTGAAGAAAAATCAGTAAATATAACTGTAAGGGTCACAGTCAAAATTAAAATATTCATAAAAAAATAGTGCTACTTTCTAAAATTTATAGAAAAATCTCAGATCACCATAGGCACATGTGGAATGTTATAAATATGTTATATTTACTTTGTACCTAAAAAAACGTTCTTACAAAAATTAGTTACTTTTTGTCCAACTATACAAAAAACTGGCAAAAAGTAAAAAATTCATTAAAAATCAATGCTTTTGTACAAAAATCTCAAAATATTCCGAGATTGCCTCTGTGATGTGAGAATTCTTTTTATATTTTTGTTGGGGTCATAAATGTAAAATTGTACCTACAATAAAATAATATTTGCGTTAGTTGCTGTAGACAAAAATATGTCCTATAATTAAACACAAGGGGGAGCTCAAATCAAGACGACATTTTTTTTGTTTCATAAACCACCTAAGAGTGAACTTTGTGGCAAATGTCAAGAAGATTGTGAAAACAGAATTTGCGCTACAATTGCTAGCCTAAAAATGTATTTTTGTAAATTTAAAGCGCAAACATCTTCGTGGAGCTGCGGTTTTCATTATCTAAGCTCATGGCTATCCAGTTAACATAATCTGGAAAACGTAGCTTCTTACATGAAAATAATGATTTTTAGGAAATTTTTCAAATTTGAAATTTTAAATGATCATAAACCACGCCCACATTGATCAATCATTACCATATTGATAATGTAGTCTTAAGACTCTACAATGATGACAACCACTAAGTTTCGTGCAGATCCATTTAACCAGGTCAGCAGTATAATGTATTGCTATTTATAGCGCCCCCTATTGTTTAATCAAGGTGAAAATCAAGACATACACTTGAATTGACCTTAGGTTTGTATGTTATGAACAGCTTTGAAAAATGTCCAAATATTTTGAAGTTATGCTAAAAAAACTTTTTCATTCCCAAAAAAATATTTTAAAAATTCATATTTAAAAAAGTAAGCAAATTATCTAAAATCCCTTCAGATCGTTTGGTCAGCCGCTCCTCCTCTCTTGTCAGGCAAAGTTGTGATGTGATTGGGTTTGACGGCCGGGAGGAGTTAACGAAAGTACGTTTGACTTACTATGCAAATTTCTACTAATTAGCATAAGTTTAAAACATTTTTTAAAATACTCATCTTAATTTGACTGAGTCAATGAACATACTGGATGAGACCATTTGCTTGTTTACTAAAATATTGAGGAGAAACATGCCAAAAACATTTTTGGGGTACAACAGCGCCAACTATTGGACAAAATTCAAACTTTTTTCTGTGATTGTAGATGTCACTATGACTGATATGATTTGTAACTTTCTGTATAGAATATGTATTTTTCATCAGTTAAAGGGCAAAATTTTTTAAAGCCTATAAGCCACGCCCACTTTTTAATCACTTTCAAAATATAGCTTAAGGGTCCAATGATTAACATATGTGCCAAGTTCTGTGGAAATCCATCAAGCCGTTTAGCTCAAACTAACTTTTTGACTCTTTAGCGCCCCCTTTTGGTGAATCCAAACAAAATGGGGAAGGTAGGGCTTACCGCTCATACTTCATAAGGGTCTAGAGTCTCATCACTTTATCTTGAGATATGGTGAAGATATCATCAATTAGCACATGTGCTAGCTAGCGCACTGATTTTGACATGGTGTCATTAGCCCAATTTTCAATATTTCTGCGTTTTTCTGCATCACAACAACTTATCTTAGTCCATAGATCATATGTACGAAGTTTGAAGTTGATTCGACGAAAAATGACGAATAGGTGATTAAAACTAAGTTTTGCATTTTTTGCGATCTAGCAAAAAATCTAGTTAGGCGGAAATGGGCGTGGCCAATACAAAAAAGATGGGGAATCATCCAAGGATCATGTACATATAAAGTTTTTGACTGTAGGACCTACGGTTTGGGAGCTAGTAGCTGAAACGTGTTGACCTCCGCAATAGCGCCACCTAGGTGACGCGGGGACCAAATTTTCGAATCTGAGTAGCGGTCAGGATTTTCTATCAGACTGCCATGTCAGATTTTCCCTGGCAATTTCAGGCTCTTGCGCCCATACAGACACAGCGGAGAAGAATAATAATAATAAATAATAAATAATAAATAATGAAAAATCCGTAGAAAAACAATAGGGTTCCCTGCCCTTTGGGCTTGGAACCCTAACTAGAACTGCAAGCAGTTATCAACGGGTTCCAAGCCCCCAGCGCCAGTCGCCCACCCGGCCCCGCCCTCACCTTCGCCAGTCCTCACGCGGTCCCGCCCCAAAAACACGTTCTCCCGCCGGCGTCCCGTCAGCTCACTTCAACCGGCGCAATGAAAGTAACACTCAGGATACGTCATTAAACCTGCAAATCCTATACACATCTTTCAGAGGCATGGCTGACTTCTCAATCGTGATTACAATGGAATTCCACTGTTTCCTTATTAAAGAACGTGAAGATTTAATGAGTGAGATTATCAAACAATAATCTATACATCAACAGAATATTACAAACAACATAAATACTTGATAATGTCTTTAGATTTAATTGATTTTCAACAAAAACAATGAGTTTCATTTTGTGACTTACTGACCAAATGTTTCAAAAAATCATGAAAAATACATAACTCATCATAAAATTACCAAAATATTCTCACATGGCAGTGTTGACATGTGGAATAATATGATGTTGTTTTTAAATCAGTAGACTCAAAGCTTTTTTGAAGAAAAATCAGTAAATATAACTGTAAGGGTCACAGTCAAAATTAAAATATTCATAAAAAAATAGTGCTACTTTCTAAAATTTATAGAAAAATCTCAGATCACCATAGGTACATGTTGAATGTTGTAATTGGTTTATATTTACTGTATACCTAAAAAACTTTCTAACAAAAATTAATTACGTTGTTGTCCAACTATACAGAAAAACTGGCAAAAAGTTAAAAAATCATTAAAAATCAATGCTTTCGTACAAAAATCTCAAAATATTCCGAGATTGCCTCTGTGATGTGAGAATTCTTTTTATATTTTTGTTGGGGTCATAAATGTAAAATTGTACCTACAATAAAATAATATTTGCGTTAGTTGCTGTAGACAAAAATATGTCCTATAATTAAACACAAGGGGGAGCTCAAATCAAGACGACATTTTTTTTTTTTTCATAAACCACCTAAGAGTGAACTTTATGGCAAATGTCAAGAAGATTGTGAAAACAGAATTTGCGCTACAATTGCTAGCCTAAAAATGTATTTTTGTAAATTTAAAGCGCAAACATCTTCGTGGAGCTGCGGTTTTCAATATCTAAGCTCATGGCTATCCAGTTAACATAATCTGGAAAACGTAGCTTCTTACATGAAAATAATGATTTTTAGGAAATTTTTCAAATTTGAAATTTTAAATGATCATAAACCACGCCCACATTGATCAATCATTACCATATTGATAATGTAGTCTTAAGACTCTACAATGATGACAACCACTAAGTTTCGTGCAGATCCATTTAACCAGGTCAGCAGTATAATGTATTGCTATTTATAGCGCCCCCTATTGTTTAATCAAGGTGAAAATCAAGACATACACTTGAATTGACCTTAGGTTTGACTGTTATGAACAGCTTTGAAAAATGTCCAAATATTTTGAAGTTATGCTAAAAAAACTTTTTCATTCCCCAAAAAATATTTAAAAAATTCATATTTAAAAAAGTAAGAAAATTATCCAAAATCCCTTCAGATCGTTTGGTCAGCCGCTCCTCCTCTCTTGTCAGGCAAAGTTGTGATGTGATTGGGTTTGACGGCCGGGAGGAGTTAACGAAAGTACGTTTGACTTACTATGCAAATTTCTACTGATTAGCATAAGTTTAAAACATTTTTTAAAATACTCATCTTAATTTGACTGAGTCAATGAACATACTGGATGAGACCATTTGCTTGTTTACCAAAATATTGAGGAGAAAAATGCCAAAAACATTTTTGGGGTACAACAGCGCCAACTATTGGACAAACTTCAAACTTTTTTCTGTGATTGTAGATGTCACTATGACTGATATAATTTGTAACTTTCTGTATAGAATATGTATTTTTCATCAGTTAAAGGGCAAAAAATTTTAAAGCCTATAAGCCACGCCCACTTTTTAATCATTTTCAAAATATAGCTTAAGGGTCCAATGATTAACATATGTGCCAAGTTCTGTGGAAATCCATCAAGCCGTTTAGCTCAAACTAACTTTTTGACTCTTTAGCGCCCCCTTTTGGTGAATCCAAACAAAATGGGGAAGGTAGGGCTTACCGCTCATACTTCATAAGGGTCTAGAGTCTCATCACTTTATCTTGAGATATGGTGAAGATATCATCAATTAGCACATGTGCTAGCTAGCGCACTGATTTTGACATGGTGTCATTAGCCCAATTTTGAATATTTCTGCGTTTTTCTGCATCACAACAACTTATCTTAGTCCATAGATCATATGTACGAAGTTTGAAGTTGATTCGACGAAAAATGACGAATAGGTGATTAAAACTAAGCTTTGCATTTTTTGCGATCTAGCAAAAAATCTAGTTAGGCGGAAATGGGCGTGGCCAATACAAAAAAGATGGGGAATCATCCAAGGATCATGGACATATAAAGTTTTTGACTGTAGGACCTACGGTTTGGGAGCTAGTAGCTGAAACGTGTTGACCTCCGCAATAGCGCCACCTAGGTGACGCGGGGTCCAAATTTTTGAATCTGAGTAGCGGTCAGGATTTTCTATCAGACTGCCATGTCAGATTTTCCCTGACAATTTCAGGCTCTTGCGCCCATATAGTTTTAGCGGAGAAGAATAATAATAAATAATAAATAATGAAAAATCCGTAGAAAAACAATAGGGTTCCCTGCCCTTTGGGCTTGGAACCCTAACTAGAACTGCAAGCAGTTATCAACGGGTTCCAAGCCACCAGCGCCAGTCGCCCACCCGGCCCCGCCCTCAACTTCGCCAGTCCTCACGCGGTCCCGCCCCAAAAACACCTTCTCCCGCCGGCGTCCCGTCAGCTCACTTCAACCGGCGCAATGAAAGTAACACTCAGGATACGTCATTAAACCTGCAAAGCCTATAGAGCTCCGGACCCCACGTGACTCTCAGTTAGTGGACGCCATTTTGGCATGCAAAAAAAGGTAAACAAACACGGATGTAACCACGAACATGAACGGGATCCGCTTGGATTTTACTTCGTCGGAGTTTACTTCACACTTTAAAACAGAAGAAATCGTTTTATATAGTCAGAAATTAAATAGACTAAACATCTCCGACCCTTACCGTGCCCCTGGGATACTTTTTAAAAACGCCAGAAGCTGTCGGAGCCGCCTTCTTACCGGCACAACACCGGACCTGACCGGGGAACCCCTTGGGATTCCCCCGGCCGGAGGAGCTGGGGAGAAGGTCTGGGACTCTCGACTCTACTGCCCGCTCCGACGCCAGAAGCTGTCAGAGCAGACTTCATACCGGCACAACACCGGACCGACCGGGGAACCCCTTGGGATTCCCCCGGCCGGAGGAGCTGGGGAGAAGGTCTGGGACTCTCGACTCTACTGCCCGCTCCGACGCCAGAAGCTGTCAGAGCAGACTTCATACCGGCACAACACCGGACCGACCGGGGAACCCCTTGGGATTTACCCGGAGGAACTGGGTCCGGCACCGCGGTGCTCCGGCGGCTGGGGAGAGGGAAGTCATGCTACTGCCCCCGCAACCCGACTCCGGATACGCGGATGAAAATGGATGGATGGACGGACAAATAACAGATTTACACGTAAGTAGTCTCGGTGAGACAGATAATAGCAATCCAAAGTGCTTTTTATGTGTGATCTGATCAACCATTGCTTAAAAATGAAATACAGCTTAGCCGGTTAATTGCTGTGATCATAAAACACGTAAACGGCAGCACGCAGAACTAACGAGGCAACGTTTTACGTGATGTTTACTTGTTGCTATGAGTAATAAGACAGAAAAAGCCACGCCAAAATAAGTTTAGGAAGCCCACTAAGAATCATATTAAAAGCATTTAAAATAAATACCATACACAGTTGAGGAAACGTTGGTTTAAGTACCTGATATGAAGCGGTCGCTGCTTAAGCAAAATCCTTTACTCTCGGGATCCCACAGCTTCATTTTCGCCCGGTCACTAGCGCGTTTTATTACAATGATCCAACGTTTGTGGCGCTCCGGATCCTGGGGAATCCTGTAGATGGCTCATTCCTTATGTCGTCCGCGTCTGTTCTGCATCCTGGGGCACAACAGGAATCTACCATATTTCCCGTTTGATTGAGTTTTCTGACAATAACATATAGTCCAGCTGCCGGCTTCTGCATGCCAAAATGGCGCCGTTTTGATTTGAACTGTTGCATGCCGGGAGAAGTGACGTCAACTCCCGGAGCTCTATACACATATCTTTCAGAGGCATGGCTGACTTCTCTATCGTGATTACAATGGAATTCCACTGTTTGCTTATTAAAGAACGTGAAGATTTAATGAGTGAGATTATCAAACAATGATCTATACATCAACAGAATATTACAAATAACATCAATACTTGATAATGTCTTTAGATTTAAAAGATTTTCAACAAAAACTACGAGTTTCATTTTGGGACTTACTGACCAAATGTTTTAAAAAATCATGAAAAATACATAAATCATCATAAAATTACCAAAATATTCTCACATGGCAGTGTTAACATGCGGAATAATATGATGTTGTTTTTAAATCAGTAGACTCAAAGCTTTTTTGAAGAAAAATTGGGAAATATAACTATAAAGGTCACAACAAAAATTAAAATATTCATAAAAGAATAGTGCTACTTTCTAAAATTAGGAGAAAAATCTCAGATCACCATAGGTACATGTGGAATGTTGTAAATGGCTTATATTTACTGTATACCTAAAAAGCTTTCTAACAAAAATTAATTACGTTGTTGTCCAACTATACAGAAAAACTGGTAAAAAGTTAAAAATTCATTAAAAATCTATGTTTTTGTACAGAAATCTCAAAATATTCCTAGCTTGCCTCTGTGATGTGAGAATTCTTCTTATATTTTTGTTGGGGTCATAAATGTAAAACTGTACTTACAATAAAATAATATTTGAATTAGTGGCTGTAGAAAAAAATATGTCCTATAATTAAACACTAGGGGGAGCTCAAATCAAGACGACATTTTTTTTATTTCATAAACCACCTAAGAGTGAACTTTGTGACAAATTACCAGAAGATTATGAGAACAGAATTTGCGCTACAATTGCTAGCCTAAAAATGTATTTTTGTAAATATAAAGCGCAAACCTCTTTGTGGAGCTGCGGCTTTCGTGACATAAGCTCTAGCCTATCCAGTTAACACAATCTGGAAATCTTAGCCTCTTACATGCAAATAGTGATTTTTAGGAAATTTTTCAAATTTGAAATTTTAAATGATCATAAACCACGCCCACTTTGATCAATCATTACCATATTGATAATGTAGTCTTAAGCCTCTATAGTGATGACAACCACTAAGTTTCGTGCAGATCCATTTAGCCGGTTAAGCAGTATAATTGCTTCCCAGTTATAGCGCCCCCTATTGTTTAATCAAGTTGAAAACCAGGACATACACATGAATTGACCTTAGGTATGGCTGTTATGAACAGCTTTGAAAAATGTCAAAATCTTTTGAAGTTATGCTAAAAAAACTTTTTCATTCCCAAAAAATTATTTAAAAAAATCATATTAAAAAAAATAAGCAAATTATCCAAAATCCCTTCACATCTTTTGGTCAGCCGCTCCTCCTCTCTTGTCAGGGAAAGTTGTGATGTGATTGAGTTTGACGGCCGGGAGGAGTTAACGAAAGTACGCTGGACTTACTATGCAAATTTCTACTAATTTGCATAAGTTTAAAACATTTTTTAAAATACTCATCTAAATTTGACTGACTCAATGAACACACTGGATGAGATCATTTGTTTTTTTACAAAAGAAATGGGGAGAAACATGCCAAAAATATTTTTGGGGTACCACAGCGCCACCTATTGGACAAAATTCAAAAAATTTTCTGTGATTGTAGATGTCACTATGACTGATATGAATTGTAATTTTCTGTATAGAATATGTATTTTTCATGAGTAAAAGGGCGAAAATTTTTAAAGCCTATAAGCCACGCCCACTTTTTAATCATTTTCAAAATATAGCTTAAGGGTCCGATGATTAACATATCTGCCAAGTTCTGTGGAAATCCATCAAGCCGTTTAGCTGGAACAAGCTTTTTGACTCTTTAGCGCCCCCTATTGGTGAATCCAAACAAAATGGGGTAGATAGGGCTTACCGCTCATCCTTCATAAGGGTCTAGAGTCTCATCAATTTATCTTGAGAAATGGTGAAGATATCATCAATTACCACATGTGCTAGCTAGCGCACTGATTTTGACATGGTGTCATTAGCCCAATTTTCAATATTTCTGCATTTTTCTTCATCACAACAACTTACCTTAGTCCACAGATCATATGTACGAAGGTTGAAGTTGATTCGACGAAAAATGTCGAATAGGTGATTAAAACTAAGTTTTGCATTTTTTGCGATATAGCAAAAAATCTAGTTAGGCGGAAATGGGCGTGGCCAATACAAAAAAGATGGAGAATCAATCAAGGATCATGTACATATAAAGTTTTTGACTGTAGGACCTACGGTTTGGGAGCTAGTAGCTCAAACGTGTTGACCTCCGCAATAGCGCCACCTAGGTGACACGGCGTCCAAATTCTCGAACCTGAGTAGCGGTCAGGATTTTCTATCAGACTGCCATGTCAGATTTTCCCTGGCAATTTCAGGCTCTTGCGCCCATACAGACACAGCGGAGAAGAATAATAATAATAAACTAGAACTGCAAGCAGTTATCAACGGGTTCCAAGCCCCCAGCGCCAGTCGCCCACCCGCCCCGCCCTCAACTTCGCCAGTCCTCACGCGGTCCAGCCCCAAAAACACGTTCTCCCGCCGGCGTCCCGTCAGCTCACTTCAACCGGCGCAATGAAACTAACACTCAGGATACGTCATTAAACCGGCAAAGCCTATACACATATCTTTCAGAGGCATGGCTGACTTCTCAATCGTGGTTACAATGGAATTCCACTGTTTCCTTATTAAAGAACGTGAAGATTTAATGAGTGAGATTATCAAACAATATCTATACATCAACGGAATATTACAAATAGCATAAATCCTTGATAATGTCTTTAGATTTAAAAGATTTTCAACAAAAACTATGAGTTTCATTTTGTGACTTACTGACCAAATGTTTTAAAAAATCATGAAAAATACACAAATCATCCTAAAATTACCAAAATATTCTCACATGGCAGTGTTAACATGCGGAATACTATGATGTTGTTTTTAAATCAGTAGACTCAAAGCTTTTTTGAAGAAAAAATTGGGAAATATAACTATAAAGGTCACAACAAAAATTAAAATATTCATAAAAAAATAGTGCTACTTTCTAAAATTAGGAGAAAAATCTCAGATCACCATAGGTACATGTGGAATGTTGTAAATGGCTTATATTTACTGTATACCTAAAAAGCTTTCTAAAACAAATATTAATTACTTTGTTGTCCAACTATACAGAAAAACTGGTAAAAAGTTAAAAATTCATTAAAAATCTATGCTTTTGTATAGAAATCTCAAAATATTCCCAGGTTGCTTCTGTGATGTGAGAATTCTTCTCATATTTTTGATGGGGTCATAAATGTAAAACTGTACTTACAATAAAATAATATTTGCATTAGTGGCTGTAGACAAAAATATGTCCTACAATTAAACACTAGGGGGAGCTCAAATCAAGACGACATTTTTTTTGTTTCATAAACCACCTAAGAGTGAACTTTTTGGCAAATTACAAGAAGATTGTGAGAACAGAATTTGCGCTACAATTGCTAGCCTAAAAATTTATTTTCGTAAATATAAAGCGCACACCTCTTCGTGGAGCTGCGGCTTTCGTGACCTAAGCTCTAGCCTATCCAGTTAAGACAATCTGGAAATCTTAGCCTGTTACATGCAAATAGTGATTTTTAGGAAATTTTTCAAATTTGAAATTTTAAATGATCATAAACCACGCCCACTTTGATCAATCATTACCATATTGATATTGTGGTCTTAAGACTCTATAGTGATGATAACCACTAAGTTTCGTGCAGATCCATTTAGCCAGTTCAGCAGTATAATTTCTTCCCAGTTATAGCGCCCCCTATTGTTTAATCAAGTTGAAAACCAGGACATACACTTGAATTGACCTTAGGTATGGCTGTTATGAACAGCTTTGAAAATTGTCAAAATCTTTTGAAGTTACGCTAAAAAAACTTTTTCATTCCCAAAAAATTATTTTAAAAAATCATATAAAAAAAAATAAGCAAATTATCCAAAATCCCTTCACAACTTTTGGTCAGCCGCTCCTCCTCTCTTGTCAGGGAAAGTTGTGATGTGATTGAGTTTGACGGCCGGGAGGAGTTAACGAAAGTACGTTTGACATACTATGCAAATTTCTACTAATTAGCATAAGTTTAAAACACTTTTTAAAATACTCATCTAAATTTGACTGACTCAATGAACATACTGGATGAGATCATTTGTTTGTTTACGAAAAAAATGGGGAGAAACATGCCAAAAATATTTTTGGGGTACCACAGCGCCACCTATTGGACAAAATTCAAAAAATTTTCTGTGATTGTAGATGTCACTATGACTGATAAGAATTGTAATTTTCTGTTTAGAATATATATTTTTCATGAGTAAAAGGGCGAAAAATTTTAAAGCCTATAAGCCACGCCCACTTTTTAATCATTTTCAAAATGTAGCTTAAGGGTCCGATGACTAACATATGTGCCAAGTTCTGGGGAAATCCATCAAGCCGTTTAGCTCAAACAAACTTTTTGACTCTTTAGCGCCCCCTATTGGTGAATCCAAACAAAATGGGGTAGATAGGGCTTACCGCTCATACTTCATAAGGGTCTAGAGTCTCATCAGTTTATCTTGAGAAATGGTGAAGATATCATCAATTACCACATGTGCTAGCTAGCGCGCTGATTTTGACATGGTGTCATTAGCCCAATTTTCAATATTTCTGCATTTTTCTTCATCACAACAACTTAGCTTAGTCCATAGATCACATGTACGAAGTTTGAAGTTGATTCGACAAAAAATGATGAATAGGTGATTAAAAGTAAGTTTTGCGTTTTTTGCGATCTAGCAAAAAATCTAGTTAGGCGGAAATGGGCGTGGCCAATACAAAAAAGATGGAGAATCATCCAAGGATCATGGACATATGAAGTTTTTGACTATAGGACCTACGGTTTGGGAGCTAGTAACTAAAACGTGTTGACCTCCGCAATAGCGCCACCTAGGTGACGCGGGGTCCAAATTTTCGAATCTGAGTAGCGGTCAGGATTTTCTATCAGACTGCCATGTCAGATTTTCCCTGGCAATTTCAGGCTCTTGCGCCCATACAGACACAGCGGAGAAGAATAATAATAATAAATAATAAATAATAAATAATGAAAAATCCGTAGAAAAACAATAGGGTTCCCTGCCCTTTGGGCTTGGAACCCTAACTAGAACTGCAAGCAGTTATCAACGGGTTCCAAGCCCCCAGCGCCAGTCGCCCACCCGCCCCGCCCTCAACTTCGCCAGTCCTCACGCGGTCCCGCCCCAAAAACACGTTCTCCCGCCGGCGTCCCGTCAGCTCACTTCAACCGGCGCAATGAAAGTAACACTCAGGATACGTCATTAAACCTGCAAAGCCTATACACATATCTTTCAGAGGCATGGCTGACTTCTCAATCGTGATTACAATGGAATTCCACTGTTTCCCTATTAAAGAACGTGAAGATTTAATGAGTGAGATTATCAAACAATCATCTATACATCAACAGAATATTACAAATAACATAAAGACTTGATAATGTCTTTAGATTTAATAGATTTTCAACAAAAACAATGAGTTTCATTTTGTGACTTACTGATCAATTGTTTTAAAAAATCATGAAAAATACATAAATCATCATAAAATTACCAAAATATTCTCACATGGCAGTGTTAACATGCGGAATAATATGATGTTGTTTTTAAATCAGTTGACTCAAAGCTTTTTTGAAGAAAAATTAGGAAATATAACTATAAAGGTCACAACAAAAATTTAAATATTCATAAAAAAATAGTGCTACTTTCTATAATTAGGAGAAAAATCTCAGATCACCATAGGTACGTGTGGAATGTTGTAAATGGCTTATATTTACTGTATACCTAAAAAGTTTTCTAACAAAAATTAATTACGTTGTTGTCCAACTATACAGAAAAACTGGTAAAAAGTTAAAAATTAATTAAAAATCTATGCTTTTGTACAGAAATCTCAAAATATTCCCAGGTTGCCTCTGTGACGTGAGAATTCTTCTTATATTTTTGTTGGGGTCATAAATGTAAAACTGTACTTACAATAAAATAATATTTGCATTAGTGTCTGTAGACAAAAATATGTCCTAAAATTAAACACAAGGGGGAGCTCATATCAAGACGACATTTTTTTTGTTTCATAAACCACCTAAGAGTGAACTTTGTAGCAAATTACAAGAAGGTTGTGAGAACAGAATTTGCGCTACAATTGCTAGCCTAAAAAATGTATTTTCATAAATATAAAGCGTAAACCTCAACATGGAGCTGCGGCTTTCGTGACATAAGCTCTAGCCTATCCAGCTAACACAATCTGGAAATCTTAGCCTCTTACATGCAAATAATGATTTTTAGGAAATTTTTCAAATTTGAAATTTTAAATGATCATAAGCCACGCCCACTTTGATAAATCATTACCATATTGATAATGTAATCTTAAGACTCTATAGTGATGACAACCACTAAGTTTCGTGCAGATCCATTTAGCCAGTTCAGCAGTATAATTTCTTCCCAGTTATAGCGCCCCCTATTGTTTAATCAAGGTGAAAACCAGGACATACACTTGAATTGACCTTAGGTATGACTGTTATGAACAGCTTTGAAAAATGTCAAAATCTTTTGAAGTTACTCTAAAAAAACTTTTTCATTCTCCAAAATTAAAAAAAAAAAATCATATTAAAAAAAATAAGCAAATTATCCAAAATCCCTTCACATCTTTTGGTCAGCCGCTCCTCCTCTCTTGTCAGGGAAAGATGTGATGTGATTGAGTTTGACGGCCGGGAGGAGTTAACGAAAGTACGTTGGACTTACTATGCAAATTTCTACTAATTTGCATAAGTTTAAAACATTTTTTAAAATACTCATCTAAATTTGACTGACTCAATGAACATACTGGATGAGATCATTTGTTTTTTTACGAAAGTAATGGGGAGAAACATGCCAAAAATATTTTTGGGGTACCACAGCGCCACCTATTGGACAAAATTCAAAAAATTTTCTGTGATTGTAGATGTCATTATGACTGATATGAATTGTAATTTTCTGTATAGAATATGTATTTTTCAGGAGTAAATGGGCGAAAACGTTTAAAGCCTATTTATAGCCTATAAGCCACGCCCACTTTTTAATCATTTTCAAAATATAGCTTAAGGGTCCGATGATTAACATATGTGCCAAGTTCTGTGGAAATCCATCAAGCCGTTTAGCTGAAACAAACTTTTTGACTCTTTAGCGCCCCCTATTGGTGAATCCACACAAAATCGGGTAGATAGGGCTTACCGCTCATACTTCATAAGGGTGTAGAGTCTCATCAATTTATCTTGAGAAATGGTGAAGATATCATCAATTACCACATGTGCTAGCTAGCACACTGATTTTGACATGGTGTCATTAGCCCAATTTTCAATATTTCTGCCTTTTTCTTCATCACCACAACTTATCTTAGTCCATAGATCATATGTACGAAGTTTGAAGTTGATTCGACGAAAAATGACGAATAGGTGATTAAAAGTAAGTTTTGAGTTTTTTGCGATCTAGCAAAAAATCTAGTTAGGCGGAAATGGGCGTGGCCAATACAAAAAAGATGGAGAATCACCCAAGGATCATGTACATATAAAGTTTATGACTGTAGGACCTACGGTTTGGGAGCTAGTAGCTGAAACGTGTTGACCTCCGCAATAGCGCCACCTAGGTGACGCGGGGTCCAAATTTTCGAATCTGAGTAGCGGTCAGGATTTTGTATCAGACTGCCATGTCAGATTTTTCCTGGCAATTTCTGGCTCCTGCCCCCATACAAACGTAGCGGAGAAGAATAATAAATAATAATGAAAAATCCGTAGAAAAACAATAGGGTTCCCTGCCCTTTGGGCTTGGAACCCTAATAATAAATAATAAATAATGAAAAATCCGTAGAAAAACAATAGGGTTCCCTGCCCTTTGGGCTTGGAACCCTAACTAGAACTGCAAGCAGTTATCAACGGGTTCCAAGCCCCCAGCGCCAGTCGCCCACCCGCCCCGCCCTCAACTTCGCCAGTCCTCACGCGGTCCCGCCCCAAAAACACGTTCTCCCGCCGGCGTCCCGTCAGCTCACTTCAACCGGCGCAATGAAAGTAACACTCAGGATACGTCATTAAACCTGCAAAGCCTATACACATATCTTTCAGAGGCATGGCTGACTTCTCAATCGTGATTACAATGGAATTCCACTGTCTCCTTATTTAAGAACGTGAAGATTTAATGAGTGAGATTATCAAACAATAATCTATACATCAACAGAATATTACAAACAACATAAATACTTGATAATGTCTTTAGATTTAATTGATTTTCAACAAAAACAATGAGTTTCATTTTGTGACTTACTGACCAAATGTTTCAAAAAATCATGAAAAATACATAACTCATCATAAAATTACCAAAATATTCTCACATGGCAGTGTTAACATGTGGAATAATATGATGTTGTTTTTAAATCAGTAGACTCAAAGCTTTTTTGAAGAAAAATCAGTAAATATAACTGTAAGGGTCACAGTCAAAATAAAAATATTCATAAAAAAATAATGCTACTTTCTAAAATTTATAGAAAAATCTCAGATCACCATAGGCACATGTGGAATGTTATAAATGTGTTATATTTACTTTGTACCTAAAAAAAACGTTCTTACAAAAATTAGTTACTTTTTGTCCAACTATACAAAAAACCGGCAAAAAGTAAAAAATTCATTAAAAATCAATGCTTTCGTACAAAAATCTCAAAATATTCCGAGATTGCCTCTGTGATATGAGAATTCTTTTTATATTTTTGTTGGGGTCATAAATGTAAAATTGTACCTACAATAAAATAATATTTGCGTTAGTTGCTGTAGACAAAAATATGTCCTATAATTAAACACAAGGGGGAGCTCAAATCAAGACGACATTTTTTTTCTTTCATAAACCACCTAAGAGTGAACTTTGTGGCAAATGTCAAGAAGATTGTGAAAACAGAATTTGCACTACAATTGCTAGCCTAAAAATGTATTTTTGTAAATTTAAAGCGCAAACATCTTCGTGGAGCTGCGGTTTTCAATATCTAAGCTCATGGCTATCCAGTTAACATAATCTGGAAAACGTAGCTTCTTACATGAAAATAATGATTTTTAGGAAATTTTTCAAATTTGAAATTTTAAATGATCATAAACCACGCCCACATTGATCAATCATTACCATATTGATAATGTAGTCTTAAGACTCTACAATGATGACAACCACTAAGCTTCGTGCAGATCCATTTAACCAGGTCAGCAGTATAATGTATTGCTATTTATAGCGCCCCCTATTGTTTAATCAAGGTGAAAATCAAGACATACACTTGAATTGACCTTAGGTTTGACTGTTATGAACAGCTTTGAAAAATGTCCAAATATTTTGAAGTTATGCTAAAAAAACGTTTTCATTCCCAAAAAAATATTTAAAAAATTCATATTTAAAAAAGTAAGCAAATTATCCAAAATCCCTTCAGATCGTTTGGTCAGCCGCTCCTCCTCTCTTGTCAGGCAAAGTTTTGATGTGATTGGGTTTGACGGCCGGGAGGAGTTAACGAAAGTACGTTTGACTTACTATGCAAATTTCTACTAATTAGCATAAGTTTAAAACATTTTTTAAAATACTCATCTTAATTTGACTGAGTCAATGAAAATACTGGATGAGACCATTTGCTTGTTTACTAAAATATTGAGGAGAAACATGCCAAAAACATTTTTGGGGTACAACAGCGCCAACTATTGGACAAAATTCAAACTTTTTTCTGTGATTGTAGATGTCACTATGACTGATATGATTTGTAACTTTCTGTATAGAATATGTATTTTTCATCAGTTAAAGGGCAAAAATTTTTAAAGCCTATAAGCCACGCCCACTTTTTACTCATTTTCAAAATATACCTTAAGGGTCCAATGATTAACATATGTGCCAAGTTCTGTGGAAATCCATCAAGCCGTTTAGCTCAAACTAACTTTTTGACTCTTTAGCGCCCCCTTTTGGTGAATCCAAACAAAATGGGGAAGGTAGGGCTTACCGCTCATACTTCATAAGGGTCTAGAGTCTCATCACTTTATCTTGAGATATGGTGAAGATATTATCAATTAGCACATGTGCTAGCTAGCGCACTGATTTTGACATGGTGTCATTAGCCCAATTTTCAATATTTCTGCGTTTTTCTGCATCACAACAACTTATCTTAGTCCATAGATCATATGTACGAAGTTTGAAGTTGATTCGACAAAAAATGACGAATAGGTGATTAAAACTAAGTTTTGCATTTTTTGCGATCTAGCAAAAAATCTAGTTAGGCGGAAATGGGCGTGGCCAATACAAAAAAGATGGGGAATCATCCAAGGATCATGTACATATAAAGTTTTTGACTGTAGGACCTACGGTTTGGGAGCTAGTAGCTGAAACGTGTTGACCTCCGCAATAGCGCCACCTAGGTGACGCGGGGACCAAATTTTCGAATCTGAGTAGCGGTCAGGATTTTCTATCAGACTGCCATGTCAGATTTTCCCTGGCAATTTCAGGCTCTTGCGCCCATATACTTTTAGCGGAGAAGAATAATAATAAATAATAAATAATGAAAAATCCGTAGAAAAACAATAGGGTTCCCTGCCCTTTGGGCTTGGAACCCTAACTAGAACTGCAAGCAGTTATCAACGGGTTCCAAGCCCCCAGCGCCAGTCGCCCACCCGCCCCGCCCTCAACTTCGCCGGTCCTCACGCGGTCCCGCCCCAAAAACATGTTCTCCCGCCGGCGTCCCGTCAGCTCACTTCAACCGGCGCAATGAAAGTAACACTCAGGATACGTCATTAAACCTGCAAAGCCTATACACATCTTTCAGAGGCATGGCTGACTTCTCAATCGTGATTACAATGGAATTCCACTGTTTCCTTATTAAAGAACGTGAAGATTTAATGAGTGAGATTATCAAACAATAATCTATACATCAACAGAATATTACAAACAACATAAATACTTGATAATGTCCTTAGATTTAATTGATTTTCAACAAAAACAATGAGTTTCATTTTGTTACTTACTGACCAAATGTTTCAAAAAATCATGAAAAATACATAACTCATCATAAAATTACCAAAATATTCTCACATGGCAGTGTTAACATGTGGAATAATATGATGTTGTTTTTAAATCAGTAGACTCAAAGCTTTTTTGAAGAAAAATCAGTAAATATAACTGTAAGGGTCACAGTCAAAATTAAAATATTCATAAAAAAATAGTGCTACTTTCTAAAATTTATAGAAAAATCTCAGATCACCATAGGCACATGTGGAATGTTATAAATGTGTTATATTTACTTTGTACCTAAAAAAAACTTTCTTACAAAAATTAGTTACTTTTTGTCCAACTATACAAAAAACTGGCAAAAAGTAAAAAATTCATTAAAAATCAATGCTTTTGTACAAAAATCTCAAAATATTCCGAGATTGCCTCTGTGATGTGAGAATTCTTTTTATATTTTTGTTGGGGTCATAAATGTAAAATTGTACCTACAATAAAATAATATTTGCGTTAGTTGCTGTAGACAAAAATATGTCCTATAATTAAACACAAGGGGGAGCTCAAATCAAGACGACATTTTTTTTGTTTCATAAACCACCTAAGAGTGAACTTTATGGCAAATGTCAAGAAGATTGTGAAAACAGAATTTGCGCTACAATTGCTAGCCTAAAAATGTATTTTTGTAAATTTATAGCGCAAACATCTTCGTGGAGCTGCGGTTTTCAATATCTAAGCTCATGGCTATCCAGTTAACATAATCTGGAAAACGTAGCTTCTTACATGAAAATAATGATTTTTAGGAAATTTTTCAAATTTGAAATTTTAAATGATCATAAACCACGCCCACATTGATCAATCATTACCATATTTATAATGTAGTCTTAAGACTCTACAATGATGACAACCACTAAGTTTCGTGCAGATCCATTTAACCAGGTCAGCAGTATAATGTTTTGCTATTTATAGCGCCCCCTATTGTTTAATCAAGGTGAAAATCAAGACATACACTTGAATTGACCTTAGGTTTGACTGTTATGAACAGTTTTGAAAAATGTCCAAATATTTTGAAGTTATGCTAAAAAAACTTTTTCATTCCCCAAAAAATATTTCAAAAATTCATATTTAAAAAAGTAAGCAAATTATCCAAAATCCCTTCAGATCGTTTGGTCAGCCGCTCTTCCTCTCTTGTCAGGCAAAGTTGTGATGTGATTGGGTTTGACGGCCGGGAGGAGTTAACGAAAGTACGTTTGACTTACTATGCAAATTTCTACTAATTAGCATAAGTTTAAAACATTTTTTAAAATACTCATCTTAATTTGACTGAGTCAATGAACATACTGGATGAGACCATTTGCTTGTTTACTAAAATATTGAGGAGAAACATGCCAAAAACGTTTTTGGGGTACAACAGCGCCAACTATTGGACAAAATTCAAACTTTTTTCTGTGATTGTAGATGTCACTATGACTGATATGATTTGTAACTTTCTGTATAGAATATGTATTTTTCATCAGTTAAAGGGCAAAAATTTTTAAAGTCTATAAGCCACGCCCACTTTTTAATCATTTTCAAAATATAGCTTAAGGGTCCAATGATTAACATATGTGCCAAGTTCTGTGGAAATCCATCAAGCCGTTTAGCTCAAACTAACTTTTTGACTCTTTAGCGCCCCCTTTTGGTGAATCCAAACAAAATGGGGAAGATAGGACTTACCGCTCATACTTTGTAAGGTTCTAGAGTCTCATCAATTTATTTTGAGAAATGGTGAAGATATCATCAATTAACACATGTGCTAGCTAGCGCACTGATTTTGACATGGTGTCATTAGCCCAATTTTCAATATTTCTGCATTTTTCTTCATCACAACAACTTAGCCTAGTCCATAGATCACATGTACGAAGTTTGAAGTTGATTCGACGAAAAATGTCGAATAGGTGATTAAAACTAAGTTTTGCATTTTTTGCGATCTAGCAAAAAATCTAGTTAGGCGGAAATGGGCGTGGCCAATACAAAAAAGATGGAGAATCAATCAAGGATCATGTGCATATAAAGTTTTTGACTGTAGGACCTACGGTTTGGGAGCTAGTAGCTGAAACGTGTTGACCTCTGCAATAGCGCCACCTAGGTGACCCGGGGTCCAAATTTTCGAATCTGAGTAGCGGTCAGGATTTTCTATCAGACTGCCATGTCAGATTTTTCCTTGCAATTTCAGGCTCTTGCGCCCATACAGACACAGCGGAGAAGAATAATAATAATAAATAATAAATAATAAATAATGAAAAATCCGTAGAAAAACAATAGGGTTCCCTGCCCTTTGGGCTTGGAACCCTAACTAGAACTGCAAGCAGTTATCAACGGGTTCCAAGCCCCCAGCGCCAGTCGCCCACCCGCCCCGCCCTCAACTTCGCCAGTCCTCACGCGGTCCCGCCCCAAAAACACGTTCTCCCGCCGGCGTCCCGTCAGCTCACTTCAACCGGCGCAATGAAAGTAACACTCAGGATACGTCATTAAACCTGCAAAGCCTATACACATATCTTTCAGAGGCATGGCTGACTTCTCAATCGTGATTACAATGGAATTCCACTGTTTCCTTATTAAAGAACGTGAAGATTTAATGAGTGAGATTATCAAACAATCATCTATACATCAACAGAATATTACAAATAACATAAAGACTTGATAATGTCTTTAGATTTAATAGATTTTCAACAAAAACAATGAGTTTCATTTTGTGACTTACTGATCAATTGTTTTAAAAAATCATGAAAAATACATAAATCATCATAAAATTACCAAAATATTCTCACATGGCAGTGTTAACATGCGGAATAATATGATGTTGTTTTTAAATCAGTTGACTCAAAGCTTTTTTGAAGAAAAATTAGGAAATATAACTATAAAGGTCACAACAAAAATTTAAATATTCATAAAAATATAGTGCTACTTTCTATAATTAGGAGAAAAATCTCAGATCACCATAGGTACGTGTGGAATGTTGTAAATGGCTTATATTTACTGTATACCTAAAAAGTTTTCTAACAAAAATTAATTACGTTGTTGTCCAACTATACAGAAAAACTGGTAAAAAGTTAAAAATTAATTAAAAATCTATGCTTTTGTACAGAAATCTCAAAATATTCCCAGGTTGCCTCTGTGACGTGAGAATTCTTCTTATATTTTTGTTGGGGTCATAAATGTAAAACTGTACTTACAATAAAATAATATTTGCATTAGTGTCTGTAGACAAAAATATGTCCTAAAATTAAACACAAGGGGGAGCTCATATCAAGACGACATTTTTTTTGTTTCATAAACCACCTAAGAGTGAACTTTGTAGCAAATTACAAGAAGGTTGTGAGAACAGAATTTGCGCTACAATTGCTAGCCTAAAAATGTATTTTCATAAATATAAAGCGTAAACCTCAACATGGAGCTGCGGCTTTCGTGACATAAGCTCTAGCCTATCCAGCTAACACAATCTGGAAATCTTAGCCTCTTACATGCAAATAATGATTTTTAGGAAATTTTTCAAATTTGAAATTTTAAATGATCATAAGCCACGCCCACTTTGATAAATCATTACCATATTGATAATGTAATCTTAAGACTCTATAGTGATGACAACCACTAAGTTTCGTGCAGATCCATTTAGCCAGTTCAGCAGTATAATTTCTTCCCAGTTATAGCGCCCCCTATTGTTTAATCAAGTTGAAAACCAGGACATACACTTGAATTGACCTTAGGTATGACTGTTATGAACAGCTTTGAAAAATGTCAAAATCTTTTGAAGTTACTTTTAAAAAAACTTTTTCATTCTCCAAAATTTAAAAAAAAAAATCATATTAAAAAAAATAAGCAAATTATCCAAAATCCCTTCACATCTTTTGGTCAGCCGCTCCTCCTCTCTTGTCAGGGAAAGATGTGATGTGATTGAGTTTGACGGCCGGGAGGAGTTAACGAAAGTACGTTGGACTTACTATGCAAATTTCTACTAATTTGCATAAGTTTAAAACATTTTTTAAAATACTCATCTAAATTTGACTGACTCAATGAACATACTGGATGAGATCATTTGTTTTTTTACGAAAGTAATGGGGAGAAACATGCCAAAAATATTTTTGGGGTACCACAGCGCCACCTATTGGACAAAATTCAAAAAATTTTCTGTGATTGTAGATGTCATTATGACTGATATGAATTGTAATTTTCTGTATAGAATATGTATTTTTCAGGAGTAAATGGGCGAAAACGTTTAAAGCCTATTTATAGCCTATAAGCCACGCCCACTTTTTAATCATTTTCAAAATATAGCTTAAGGGTCCGATGATTAACATATGTGCCAAGTTCTGTGGAAATCCATCAAGCAGTTTAGCTGAAACAAACTTTTTGACTCTTTAGCGCCCCCTATTGGTGAATCCACACAAAATCGGGTAGATAGGGCTTACCGCTCATACTTCATAAGGGTGTAGAGTCTCATCAATTTATCTTGAGAAATGGTGAAGATATCATCAATTACCACATGTGCTAGCTAGCACACTGATTTTGACATGGTGTCATTAGCCCAATTTTCAATATTTCTGCCTTTTTCTTCATCACCACAACTTATCTTAGTCCATAGATCATATGTCCGAAGTTTGAAGTTGATTCGACGAAAAATGACGAATAGGTGATTAAAAGTAAGTTTTGAGTTTTTTGCGATCTAGCAAAAAATCTAGTTAGGCGGAAATGGGCGTGGCCAATACAAAAAAGATGGAGAATCACCCAAGGATCATGTACATATAAAGTTTATGACTGTAGGACCTACGGTTTGGGAGCTAGTAGCTGAAACGTGTTGACCTCCGCAATAGCGCCACCTAGGTGACGCGGGGTCCAAATTTTCGAATCTGAGTAGCGGTCAGGATTTTGTATCAGACTGCCATGTCAGATTTTTCCTGGCAATTTCTGGCTCCTGCCCCCATACAAACGTAGCGGAGAAGAATAATAAATAACTAGAACTGCAAGCAGTTATCAACGGGTTCCAAGCCACCAGCGCCAGTCGCCCACCCGGCCCCGCCCTCAACTTCGCCAGTCCTCACGCGGTCCCGCCCCAAAAACACCTTCTCCCGCCGGCGTCCCGTCAGCTCACTTCAACCGGCGCAATGAAAGTAACACTCAGGATACGTCATTAAACCTGCAAAGCCTATAGAGCTCCGGACCCCACGTGACTCTCAGTTAGTGGACGCAATTTTGGCATGCAAAAAAAGGTAAACAAACACGGATGTAACCACGAACATGAACGGGATCCGCTTGGATTTTACTTCGTCGGAGTTTACTTCACACTTTAAAACAGAAGAAATCGTTTTATATAGTCAGAAATTAAATAGACTAAACATCTCCGACCCTTACCGTGCCCCTGGGATACTTTTTAAAAACGCCAGAAGCTGTCGGAGCCGCCTTCTTACCGGCACAACACCGGACCTGACCGGGGAACCCCTTGGGATTCCCCCGGCCGGAGGAGCTGGGGAGAAGGTCTGGGACTCTCGACTCTACTGCCCGCTCCGACGCCAGAAGCTGTCAGAGCAGACTTCATACCGGCACAACACCGGACCGACCGGGGAACCCCTTGGGATTCCCCCGGCCGGAGGAGCTGGGGAGAAGGTCTGGGACTCTCGACTCTACTGCCCGCTCCGACGCCAGAAGCTGTCAGAGCAGACTTCATACCGGCACAACACCGGACCGACCGGGGAACCCCTTGGGATTTACCCGGAGGAACTGGGTCCGGCACCGCGGTGCTCCGGCGGCTGGGGAGAGGGAAGTCATGCTACTGCCCCCGCAACCCGACTCCGGATACGCGGATGAAAATGGATGGATGGACAAATAACAGATTTACACGTAAGTAGTCTCGGTGAGACAGATAATAGCAATCCAAAGTGCTTTTTATGTGTGATCTGATCAACCATTGCTTAAAAATGAAATACAGCTTAGCCGGTTAATTGCTGTGATCATAAAACACGTAAACGGCAGCACGCAGAACTAACGAGGCAACGTTTTACGTGATGTTTACTTGTTGCTATGAGTAATAAGACAGAAAAAGCCACGCCAAAATAAGTTTAGGAAGCCCACTAAGAATCATATTAAAAGCATTTAAAATAAATACCATACACAGTTGAGGAAACGTTGGTTTAAGTACCTGATATGAAGCGGTCGCTGCTTAAGCAAAATCCTTTACTCTCGGGATCCCACAGCTTCATTTTCGCCCGGTCACTAGCGCGTTTTATTACAATGATCCAACGTTTGTGGCGCTCCGGATCCTGGGGAATCCTGTAGATGGCTCATTCCTTATGTCGTCCGCGTCTGTTCTGCATCCTGGGGCACAACAGGAATCTACCATATTTCCCGTTTGATTGAGTTTTCTGACAATAACATATAGTCCAGCTGCCGGCTTCTGCATGCCAAAATGGCGCCGTTTTGATTTGAACTGTTGCATGCCGGGAGAAGTGACGTCAACTCCCGGAGCTCTATACACATATCTTTCAGAGGCATGGCTGACTTCTCTATCGTGATTACAATGGAATTCCACTGTTTGCTTATTAAAGAACGTGAAGATTTAATGAGTGAGATTATCAAACAATGATCTATACATCAACAGAATATTACAAATAACATCAATACTTGATAATGTCTTTAGATTTAAAAGATTTTCAACAAAAACTACGAGTTTCATTTTGGGACTTACTGACCAAATGTTTTAAAAAATCATGAAAAATACATAAATCATCATAAAATTACCAAAATATTCTCACATGGCAGTGTTAACATGCGGAATAATATGATGTTGTTTTTAAATCAGTAGACTCAAAGCTTTTTTGAAGAAAAATTGGGAAATATAACTATAAAGGTCACAACAAAAATTAAAATATTCATAAAAGAATAGTGCTACTTTCTAAAATTAGGAGAAAAATCTCAGATCACCATAGGTACATGTGGAATGTTGTAAATGGCTTATATTTACTGTATACCTAAAAAGCTTTCTAACAAAAATTAATTACGTTGTTGTCCAACTATACAGAAAAACTGGTAAAAAGTTAAAAATTCATTAAAAATCTATGTTTTTGTACAGAAATCTCAAAATATTCCTAGCTTGCCTCTGTGATGTGAGAATTCTTCTTATATTTTTGTTGGGGTCATAAATGTAAAACTGTACTTACAATAAAATAATATTTGAATTAGTGGCTGTAGAAAAAAATATGTCCTATAATTAAACACTAGGGGGAGCTCAAATCAAGACGACATTTTTTTTATTTCATAAACCACCTAAGAGTGAACTTTGTGACAAATTACCAGAAGATTATGAGAACAGAATTTGCGCTACAATTGCTAGCCTAAAAATGTATTTTTGTAAATATAAAGCGCAAACCTCTTTGTGGAGCTGCGGCTTTCGTGACATAAGCTCTAGCCTATCCAGTTAACACAATCTGGAAATCTTAGCCTCTTACATGCAAATAGTGATTTTTAGGAAATTTTTCAAATTTGAAATTTTACATGATCATAAACCACGCCCACTTTGATCAATCATTACCATATTGATAATGTAGTCTTAAGCCTCTATAGTGATGACAACCACTAAGTTTCGTGCAGATCCATTTAGCCGGTTAAGCAGTATAATTGCTTCCCAGTTATAGCGCCCCCTATTGTTTAATCAAGTTGAAAACCAGGACATACACTTGAATTGACCTTAGGTATGACTGTTATGAACAGCTTTGAAAAATGTCAAAATCTTTTGAAGTTATGCTAAAAAAACTTTTTCATTCCCAAAAAATTATTTAAAAAAATCATATTAAAAAAAATAAGCAAATTATCCAAAATCCCTTCACATCTTTTGGTCAGCCGCTCCTCCTCTCTTGTCAGGGAAAGTTGTGATGTGATTGAGTTTGACGGCCGGGAGGAGTTAACGAAAGTACGTTGGACTTACTATGCAAATTTCTACTAATTTGCATAAGTTTAAAACATTTTTTAAAATACTCATCTAAATTTGACTGACTCAATGAACACACTGGATGAGATCATTTGTTTTTTTACAAAAGAAATGGGGAGAAACATGCCAAAAATATTTTTGGGGTACCACAGCGCCACCTATTGGACAAAATTCAAAAAATTTTCTGTGATTGTAGATGTCACTATGACTGATATGAATTGTAATTTTCTGTATAGAATATGTATTTTTCATGAGTAAAAGGGCGAAAATTTTTAAAGCCTATAAGCCACGCCCACTTTTTAATCATTTTCAAAATATAGCTTAAGGGTCCGATGACTAACATATGTGCCAAGTTCTGGGGAAATCCATCAAGCCGTTTAGCTCAAACAAACTTTTTGACTCTTTAGCGCCCCCTATTGGTGAATCCAAACAAAATGGGGTAGATAGGGCTTACCGCTCATACTTCATAAGGGTCTAGAGTCTCATCAGTTTATCTTGAGAAATGGTGAAGATATCATCAATTACCACATGTGCTAGCTAGCGCGCTGATTTTGACATGGTGTCATTAGCCCAATTTTCAATATTTCTGCATTTTTCTTCATCACAACAACTTAGCTTAGTCCATAGATCACATGTACGAAGTTTGAAGTTGATTCGACAAAAAATGATGAATAGGTGATTAAAAGTAAGTTTTGCGTTTTTTGCGATCTAGCAAAAAATCTAGTTAGGCGGAAATGGGCGTGGCCAATACAAAAAAGATGGAGAATCATCCAAGGATCATGGACATATAAAGTTTTTGACTATAGGACCTACGGTTTGGGAGCTAGTAGCTAAAACGTGTTGACCTCCGCAATAGCGCCACCTAGGTGACGCGGGGTCCAAATTTTCGAATCTGAGTAGCGGTCAGGATTTTCTATCAGACTGCCATGTCAGATTTTCCCTGGCAATTTCAGGCTCTTGCGCCCATACAGACACAGCGGAGAAGAATAATAATAACTAGAACTGCAAGCAGTTATCAACGGGTTCCAAGCCCCCAGCGCCAGTCGCCCACCCGGCCCCGCCCTCACCTTCGCCGGTCCTCACGCGGTCCCGCCCCAAAAACACGTTCTCCCGCCGGCGTCCCGTCAGCTCACTTCAACCGGCGCAATGAAAGTAACACTCAGGATACGTCATTAAACCTGCAAAGCCTATACACATCTTTCAGAGGCATGGCTGACTTCTCAATCGTGATTACAATGGAATTCCACTGTTTCCTTATTAAAGAACGTGAAGATTTAATGAGTGAGATTATCAAACAATAATCTATACATCAACAGAATATTACAAACAACATAAATACTTGATAATGTCTTTAGATTTAATTGATTTTCAACAAAAACAATGAGTTTCATTTTGTGACTTACTGACCAAATGTTTCAAAAAATCATAAAAAATACATAACTCATCATAAAATTACCAAAATATTCTCACATGGCAGTGTTGACATGTGGAATAATATGATGTTGTTTTTAAATCAGTAGACTCAAAGCTTTTTTGAAGAAAAATCAGTAAATATAACTGTAAGGGTCACAGTCAAAATTAAAATATTCATAAAAAAATAGTGCTACTTTCTAAAATTTATAGAAAAATCTCAGATCACCATAGGTACATGTTGAATGTTGTAATTGGTTTATATTTACTGTATACCTAAAAAACTTTCTAACAAAAATTAATTACGTTGTTGTCCAACTATACAGAAAAACTGGCAAAAAGTTAAAAAATCATTAAAAATCAATGCTTTCGTACAAAAATCTCAAAATATTCCGAGATTGCCTCTGTGATGTGAGAATTCTTTTTATATTTTTGTTGGGGTCATAAATGTAAAATTGTACCTACAATAAAATAATATTTGCGTTAGTTGCTGTAGACAAAAATATGTCCTATAATTAAACACAAGGGGGAGCTCAAATCAAGACGACATTTTTTTTTGTTTCATAAACCACCTAAGAGTGAACTTTATGGCAAATGTCAAGAAGATTGTGAAAACAGAATTTGCGCTACAATTGCTAGCCTAAAAATGTATTTTTGTAAATTTAAAGCGCAAACATCTTCGTGGAGCTGCGGTTTTCAATATCTAAGCTCATGGCTATCCAGTTAACATAATCTGGAAAACGTAGCTTCTTACATGAAAATAATGATTTTTAGGAAATTTTTCAAATTTGAAATTTTAAATGATCATAAACCACGCCCACATTGATCAATCATTACCATATTGATAATGTAGTCTTAAGACTCTACAATGATGACAACCACTAAGTTTCGTGCAGATCCATTTAACCAGGTCAGCAGTATAATGTATTGCTATTTATAGCGCCCCCTATTGTTTAATCAAGGTGAAAATCAAGACATACACTTGAATTGACCTTAGGTTTGACTGTTATGAACACCTTTGAAAAATGTCAAAATCTTTTGAAGTTACGCTAAAAAAACTTTTTCATTCCCAAAAAATGATTTAAAAAAATCATAATAAAAAAAATAAGCAAATTATCCAAAATCCCTTCACATCTTTTGGTCAGCCGCTCCTCCTCTCTTGTCAGGGAAAGTTGTGATGTGATTGAGTTTGACGGCTGGGAGGAGTTAACGAAAGTACGTTGGACTTACTATGCACATTTCTGCTAATTTGCATAAGTTTAAAACATTTTTTAAAATACTCATCTAAATTTGACTGACTCAATGAACACACTGGATGAGATTATTTGTTTTTTTACGTAAGAAATGGGGAGAAACATGCCAAAAATATTTTTGGGGTACCACAGCGCCACCTATTGGACCAAATTCAAAAAATTTTCTGTGATTGTAGATGTCACTATGACTGATAAGAATTGTAATTTTCTGTTTAGAATATATATTTTTCATGAGTAAAAGGGCGAAAAATTTTAAAGCCTATAAGCCACGCCCACTTTTTAATCATTTTCAAAATGTAGCTTAAGGGTCCGATGACTAACATATGTGCCAAGTTCTGGGGAAATCCATCAAGCCGTTTAGCTCAAACAAACTTTTTGACTCTTTAGCGCCCCCTATTGGTGAATCCAAACAAAATGGGGTAGATAGGGCTTACCGCTCATACTTCATAAGGGTCTAGAGTCTCATCAGTTTATCTTGAGAAATGGTGAAGATATCATCAATTACCACATGTGCTAGCTAGCGCGCTGATTTTGACATGGTGTCATTAGCCCAATTTTCAATATTTCTGCATTTTTCTTCATCACAACAACTTAGCTTAGTCCATAGATCACATGTACGAAGTTTGAAGTTGATTCGACAAAAAATGATGAATAGGTGATTAAAAGTAAGTTTTGCGTTTTTTGCGATCTAGCAAAAAATCTAGTTAGGCGGAAATGGGCGTGGCCAATACAAAAAAGATGGAGAATCATCCAAGGATCATGGACATATAAAGTTTTTGACTATAGGACCTACGGTTTGGGAGCTAGTAGCTAAAACGTGTTGACCTCCGCAATAGCGCCACCTAGGTGACGCGGGGTCCAAATTTTCGAATCTGAGTAGCGGTCAGGATTTTCTATCAGACTGCCATGTCAGATTTTCCCTGGCAATTTCAGGCTCTTGCGCCCATACAGACACAGCGGAGAAGAATAATAATAACTAGAACTGCAAGCAGTTATCAACGGGTTCCAAGCCCCCAGCGCCAGTCGCCCACCCGCCCCGCCCTCAACTTCGCCAGTCCTCACGCGGTCCCGCCCCAAAAACACGTTCTCCCGCCGGCGTCCCGTCAGCTCACTTCAACCGGCGCAATGAAAGTAACACTCAGGATACGTCATTAAACCTGCAAAGCCTATACACATATCTTTCAGAGGCATGGCTGACTTCTCAATCGTGATTACAATGGAATTCCACTGTTTCCTTATTAAAGAACGTGAAGATTTAATGAGTGAGATTATCAAACAATCATCTATACATCAACAGAATATTACAAATAACATAAAGACTTGATAATGTCTTTAGATTTAATAGATTTTCAACAAAAACAATGAGTTTCATTTTGTGACTTACTGATCAATTGTTTTAAAAAATCATGAAAAATACATAAATCATCATAAAATTACCAAAATATTCTCACATGGCAGTGTTAACATGCGGAATAATATGATGTTGTTTTTAAATCAGTTGACTCAAAGCTTTTTTGAAGAAAAATTAGGAAATATAACTATAAAGGTCACAACAAAAATTTAAATATTCATAAAAAAATAGTGCTACTTTCTATAATTAGGAGAAAAATCTCAGATCACCATAGGTACGTGTGGAATGTTGTAAATGGCTTATATTTACTGTATACCTAAAAAGTTTTCTAACAAAAATTAATTACGTTGTTGTCCAACTATACAGAAAAACTGGTAAAAAGTTAAAAATTAATTAAAAATCTATGCTTTTGTACAGAAATCTCAAAATATTCCCAGGTTGCCTCTGTGACGTGAGAATTCTTCTTATATTTTTGTTGGGGTCATAAATGTAAAACTGTACTTACAATAAAATAATATTTGCATTAGTGTCTGTAGACAAAAATATGTCCTAAAATTAAACACAAGGGGGAGCTCATATCAAGACGACATTTTTTTTGTTTCATAAACCACCTAAGAGTGAACTTTGTAGCAAATTACAAGAAGGTTGTGAGAACAGAATTTGCGCTACAATTGCTAGCCTAAAAATGTATTTTCATAAATATAAAGCGTAAACCTCAACATGGAGCTGCGGCTTTCGTGACATAAGCTCTAGCCTATCCAGCTAACACAATCTGGAAGTCTTAGCCTCTTACATGCAAAGAATGATTTTTAGGAAATTTTTCAAATTTGAAATTTTAAATGATCATAAGCCACGCCCACTTTGATAAATCATTACCATATTGATAATGTAATCTTAAGACTCTATAGTGATGACAACCACTAAGTTTCGTGCAGATCCATTTAGCCAGTTCAGCAGTATAATTTCTTCCCAGTTATAGCGCCCCCTATTGTTTAATCAAGTTGAAAACCAGGACATACACTTGAATTGACCTTAGGTATGACTGTTATGAACAGCTTTGAAAAATGTCAAAATCTTTTGAAGTTACTCTAAAAAAACTTTTTCATTCTCCAAAATTTTTTAAAAAAATCATATTAAAAAAAATAAGCAAATTATCCAAAATCCCTTCACATCTTTTGGTCAGCCGCTCCTCCTCTCTTGTCAGGGAAAGATGTGATGTGATTGAGTTTGACGGCCGGGAGGAGTTAACGAAAGTACGTTGGACTTACTATGCAAATTTCTACTAATTTGCATAAGTTTAAAACATTTTTTAAAATACTCATCTAAATTTGACTGACTCAATGAACATACTGGATGAGATCATTTGTTTTTTTACGAAAGTAATGGGGAGAAACATGCCAAAAATATTTTTGGGGTACCACAGCGCCACCTATTGGACAAAATTCAAAAAATTTTCTGTGATTGTAGATGTCATTATGACTGATATGAATTGTAATTTTCTGTATAGAATATGTATTTTTCAGGAGTAAATGGGCGAAAACGTTTAAAGCCTATTTATAGCCTATAAGCCACGCCCACTTTTTAATCATTTTCAAAATATAGCTTAAGGGTCCGATGATTAACATATGTGCCAAGTTCTGTGGAAATCCATCAAGCCGTTTAGCTGAAACAAACTTTTTGACTCTTTAGCGCCCCCTATTGGTGAATCCACAGAAAATCGGGTAGATAGGGCTTACCGCTCATACTTCATAAGGGTGTAGAGTCTCATCAATTTATCTTGAGAAATGGTGAAGATATCATCAATTACCACATGTGCTAGCTAGCACACTGATTTTGACATGGTGTCATTAGCCCAATTTTCAATATTTCTGCATTTTTCTTCATCACAACAACTTAGCCTAGTCCATAGATCACATGTACGAAGTTTGAAGTTGATTCGACGAAAAATGTCGAATAGGTGATTAAAACTAAGTTTTGCATTTTTTGCGATCTAGCAAAAAATCTAGTTAGGCGGAAATGGGCGTGGCCAATACAAAAAAGATGGAGAATCAATCAAGGATCATGTGCATATAAAGTTTTTGACTGTAGGACCTACGGTTTGGGAGCTAGTAGCTGAAACGTGTTGACCTCTGCAATAGCGCCACCTAGGTGACCCGGGGTCCAAATTTTCGAATCTGAGTAGCGGTCAGGATTTTCTATCAGACTGCCATGTCAGATTTTTCCTTGCAATTTCAGGCTCTTGCGCCCATACAGACACAGCGGAGAAGAATAATAATAATAAATAATAAATAATAAATAATGAAAAATCCGTAGAAAAACAATAGGGTTCCCTGCCCTTTGGGCTTGGAACCCTAATAAATAATAAATAATAAATAATGAAAAATCCGTAGAAAAACAATAGGGTTCCCTGCCCTTTGGGCTTGGAACCCTAATAAACTAGAACTGCAAGCAGTTATCAACGGGTTCCAAGCCCCCAGCGCCAGTCGCCCACCCGCCCCGCCCTCAACTTCGCCAGTCCTCACGCGGTCCCGCCCCAAAAACACGTTCTCCCGCCGGCGTCCCGTCAGCTCACTTCAACCGGCGCAATGAAAGTAACACTCAGGATACGTCATTAAACCTGCAAAGCCTATACACAAATCTTTCAGAGGCATGGCTGACTTCTCAATCGTGATTACAATGGAATTCCACTGTTTCCTTATTAAAGAACGTGAAGATTTAATGAGTGAGATTATCAAACAATCATCTATACATCAACAGAATATTACAAATAACATAAAGACTTGATAATGTCTTTAGATTTAATAGATTTTCAACAAAAACAATGAGTTTCATTTTGTGACTTACTGATCAATTGTTTTAAAAAATCATGAAAAATACATAAATCATCATAAAATTACCAAAATATTCTCACATGGCAGTGTTAACATGCGGAATAATATGATGTTGTTTTTAAATCAGTTGACTCAAAGCTTTTTTGAAGAAAAATTAGGAAATATAACTATAAAGGTCACAACAAAAATTTAAATATTCATAAAAAAATAGTGCTACTTTCTATAATTAGGAGAAAAATCTCAGATCGCCATAGGTACGTGTGGAATGTTGTAAATGGCTTATATTTACTGTATACCTAAAAAGTTTTCTAACAAAAATTAATTACGTTGTTGTCCAACTATACAGAAAAACTGGTAAAAAGTTAAAAATTAATTAAAAATCTATGCTTTTGTACAGAAATCTCAAAATATTCCCAGGTTGCCTCTGTGACGTGAGAATTCTTCTTATATTTTTGTTGGGGTCATAAATGTAAAACTGTACTTACAATAAAATAATATTTGCATTAGTGTCTGTAGACAAAAATATGTCCTAAAATTAAACACAAGGGGGAGCTCATATCAAGACGACATTTTTTTTGTTTCATAAACCACCTAAGAGTGAACTTTGTAGCAAATTACAAGAAGGTTGTGAGAACAGAATTTGCGCTACAATTGCTAGCCTAAAAATGTATTTTCATAAATATAAAGCGTAAACCTCAACATGGAGCTGCGGCTTTCGTGACATAAGCTCTAGCCTATCCAGCTAACACAATCTGGAAATCTTAGCCTCTTACATGCAAATAATGATTTTTAGGAAATTTTTCAAATTTGAAATTTTAAATGATCATAAGCCACGCCCACTTTGATAAATCATTACCATATTGATAATGTAATCTTAAGACTCTATAGTGATGACAACCACTAAGTTTCGTGCAGATCCATTTAGCCAGTTCAGCAGTATAATTTCTTCCCAGTTATAGCGCCCCCTATTGTTTAATCAAGTTGAAAACCAGGACATACACTTGAATTGACCTTAGGTATGACTGTTATGAACAGCTTTGAAAAATGTCAAAATCTTTTGAAGTTACTCTAAAAAAACTTTTTCATTCTCCAAAATTTTTAAAAAAAATCATATTAAAAAAAATAAGCAAATTATCCAAAATCCCTTCACATCTTTTGGTCAGCCGCTCCTCCTCTCTTGTCAGGGAAAGATGTGATGTGATTGAGTTTGACGGCCGGGAGGAGTTAACGAAAGTACGTTGGACTTACTATGCAAATTTCTACTAATTTGCATAAGTTTAAAACATTTTTTAAAATACTCATCTAAATTTGACTGACTCAATGAACATACTGGATGAGATCATTTGTTTTTTTACGAAAGTAATGGGGAGAAACATGCCAAAAATATTTTTGGGGTACCACAGCGCCACCTATTGGACAAAATTCAAAAAATTTTCTGTGATTGTAGATGTCATTATGACTGATATGAATTGTAATTTTCTGTATAGAATATGTATTTTTCAGGAGTAAATGGGCGAAAACGTTTAAAGCCTATTTATAGCCTATAAGCCACGCCCACTTTTTAATCATTTTCAAAATATAGCTTAAGGGTCCGATGATTAACATATGTGCCAAGTTCTGTGGAAATCCATCAAGCCGTTTAGCTGAAACAAACTTTTTGACTCTTTAGCGCCCCCTATTGGTGAATCCACACAAAATCGGGTAGATAGGGCTTACCGCTCATACTTCATAAGGGTGTAGAGTCTCATCAATTTATCTTGAGAAATGGTGAAGATATCATCAATTACCACATGTGCTAGCTAGCACACTGATTTTGACATGGTGTCATTAGCCCAATTTTCAATATTTCTGCCTTTTTCTTCATCACCACAACTTATCTTAGTCCATAGATCATATGTACGAAGTTTGAAGTTGATTCGACGAAAAATGACGAATAGGTGATTAAAAGTAAGTTTTGAGTTTTTTGCGATCTAGCAAAAAATCTAGTTAGGCGGAAATGGGCGTGGCCAATACAAAAAAGATGGAGAATCACCCAAGGATCATGTACATATAAAGTTTATGACTGTAGGACCTACGGTTTGGGAGCTAGTAGCTGAAACGTGTTGACCTCTGCAATAGCGCCACCTAGGTGACGCGGGGTCCAAATTTTCGAATCTGAGTAGCGGTCAGGATTTTGTATCAGACTGCCATGTCAGATTTTTCCTGGCAATTTCTGGCTCCTGCCCCCATACAAACGTAGCGGAGAAGAATAATAAATAATAACTAGAACTGCAAGCAGTTATCAACGGGTTCCAAGCCCCCAGCGCCAGTCGCCCACCCGCCCCGCCCTCCACTTCGCCGGTCCTCACGCGGTCCCGCCCCAAAAACACGTTCTCCCGCCGGCGTCCCGTCAGCTCCCTTCAACCGGCGCAATGAAAGTAACACTCAGGATACGTCATTAAACCTGCAAAGCCTATACACATCTTTCAGAGGCATGGCTGACTTCTCAATCGTGATTACAATGGAATTCCACTGTTTCCTTATTAAAGAACGTGAAGATTTAATGAGTGAGATTATCAAACAATAATCTATACATCAACAGAATATTACAAACAACATAAATACTTGATAATGTCTTTAGATTTAATTGATTTTCAACAAAAACAATGAGTTTCATTTTGTGACTTACTGACCAAATGTTTCAAAAAATCATGAAAAATACAAAACTCATCATAAAATTACCAAAATATTCTCACATGGCAGTGTTGACATGTGGAATAATATGATGTTGTTTTTAAATCAGTAGACTCAAAGCTTTTTTGAAGAAAAATCAGTAAATATAACTGTAAGGGTCACAGTCAAAATTAAAATATTCATAAAAAAATAGTGCTACTTTCTAAAATTTATAGAAAAATCTCAGATCACCATAGGCACATGTGGAATGTTATAAATGTGTTATATTTACTTTGTACCTAAAAAAAACGTTCTTACAAAAATTAGTTACTTTTTGTCCAACTATACAAAAAACTGGCAAAAAGTAAAAAATTCATTAAAAATCAATGCTTTCGTACAAAAATCTCAAAATATTCCGAGATTGCCTCTGTGATGTGAGAATTCTTTTTATATTTTTGTTGGGGTCATAAATGTAAAATTGTACCTACAATAAAATAATATTTGCGTTAGTTGCTGTAGACAAAAATATGTCCTATAATTAAACACAAGGGGGAGCTCAAATCAAGACGACATTTTTTTTGTTTCATAAACCACCTAAGAGTGAACTTTATGGCAAATGTCAAGAAGATTGTGAAAACAGAATTTGCGCTACAATTGCTAGCCTAAAAATGTATTTTTGTAAATTTAAAGCGCAAACATCTTCGTGGAGCTGCGGTTTTCAATATCTAAGCTCATGGCTATCCAGTTAATATAATCTGGAAAACGTAGCTTCTTACATGAAAATAATGATTTTTAGGAAATTTTTCAAATTTGAAATTTTAAATGATCATAAACCACGCCCACATTGATCAATCATTACCATATTGATAATGTAGTCTTAAGACTCTACAATGATGACAACCACTAAGTTTCGTGCAGATCCATTTAACCAGGTCAGCAGTATAATGTATTGCTATTTATAGCGCCCCCTATTGTTTAATCAAGGTGAAAATCAAGACATACACTTGAATTGACCTTAGGTTTGACTGTTATGAACAGCTTTGAAAAATGTCCAAATATTTTGAAGTTATGCTAAAAAAACTTTTTCATTCCCCAAAAAATATTTTAAAAATTCATATTTAAAAAAGTAAGAAAATTATCCAAAATCCCTTCAGATCGTTTGGTCAGCCGCTCCTCCTCTCTTGTCAGGCAAAGTTGTGATGTGATTGGGTTTGACGGCCGGGAGGAGTTAACGAAAGTACGTTTGACTTACTATGCAAATTTCTACTAATTAGCATAAGTTTAAAACATTTTTTAATATACTCATCTAAATTTGACTGAGTCAATGAACATACTGGATGAGACCATTTGCTTGTTTACTAAAATATTGAGGAGAAAAATGCCAAAAACATTTTTGGGGTACAACAGCGCCAACTATTGGACAAACTTCAAACTTTTTTCTGTGATTGTAGATGTCACTATGACTGATATAATTTGTAACTTTCTGTATAGAATATGTATTTTTCATCAGTTAAAGGGCAAAATTTTTTAAAGCCTATAAGCCACGCCCACTTTTTAATCATTTTCAAAATATAGCTTAAGGGTCCAATGATTAACATATGTGCCAAGTTCTGTGGAAATCCATCAAGCCGTTTAGCTCAAACTAACTTTTTGACTCTTTAGCGCCCCCTTTTGGTGAATCCAAACAAAATGGGGAAGGTAGGGCTTACCGCTCATACTTCATAAGGGTCTAGAGTCTCATCACTTTATCTTGAGATATGGTGAAGATATCATCAATTAGCACATGTGCTAGCTAGCGCACTGATTTTGACATGGTGTCATTAGCCCAATTTTCAATATTTCTGCGTTTTTCTGCATCACAACAACTTATCTTAGTCCATAGATCATATGTACGAAGTTTGAAGTTGATTCGACGAAAAATGACGAATAGGTGATTAAAACTAAGTTTTGCATTTTTTGCGATCTAGCAAAAAATCTAGTTAGGCAGAAATGGGCGTGGCCAATACAAAAAAGATGGGGAATCATCCAAGGATCATGTACATATAAAGTTTTTGACTGTAGGACCTACGGTTTGGGAGCTAGTAGCTGAAACGTGTTGACCTCCGCAATAGCGCCACCTAGGTGACGCGGGGACCAAATTTTCGAATCTGAGTAGCGGTCAGGATTTTCTATCAGACTGCCATGTCAGATTTTCCCTGGCAATTTCAGGCTCTTGCGCCCATATACTTTTAGCGGAGAAGAATAATAATAAATAATAAATAATGAAAAATCCGTAGAAAAACAATAGGGTTCCCTGCCCTTTGGGCTTGGAACCCTAACTAGAACTGCAAGCAGTTATCAACGGGTTCCAAGCCCCCAGCGCCAGTCGCCCACCCGCCCCGCCCTCAACTTCGCCAGTCCTCATGCGGTCCAGCCCCAAAAACACGTTCTCCCGCCGGCGTCCCGTCAGCTCACTTCAACCGGCGCAATGAAACTAACACTCAGGATACGTCATTAAACCAGCAAAGCCTATACACATATCTTTCAGAGGCATGGCTGACTTCTCAATCGTGGTTACAATGGAATTCCACTGTTTCCTTATTAAAGAACGTGAAGATTTAATGAGTGAGATTATCAAACAATGATCTATACATCAACGGAATATTACAAATAACATAAATCCTTGATAATGTCTTTAGATTTAAAAGATTTTCAACAAAAACTATGAGTTTCATTTTGTGACTTACTGACCAAATGTTTTAAAAAATCATGAAAAATTCACAAATCATCCTAAAATTACCAAAATATTCTCACATGGCAGTGTTAACATGCGGAATACTATGATGTTGTTTTTAAATCAGTAGACTCAAAGCTTTTATGATAAAAAAATTGGGAAATATAACTATAAAGGTCACAACAAAAATTAAAATATTCATAAAAAAATAGTGCTACTTTCTAAAATTAGGAGAAAAATCTCAGATCACCATAGGTACATGTGGAATGTTGTAAATGGCTTATATTTACTGTATACCTAAAAAGCTTTCTAAAA
The DNA here is from genome assembly GCF_043380555.1 of Nothobranchius furzeri. Taxonomy (NCBI): domain Eukaryota; kingdom Metazoa; phylum Chordata; class Actinopteri; order Cyprinodontiformes; family Nothobranchiidae; genus Nothobranchius; species Nothobranchius furzeri. The sequence continues at coordinate 23,031,460 of NC_091742.1, forward strand.
CAAATATTAATTACGTTGTTGTCCAACTATACAGAAAAACTGGTAAAAAGTTAAAAATTCATTAAAAATCTATGCTTTTGTATAGAAATCTCAAAATATTCCCAGGTTGCGTCTGTGATGTGAGAATTCTTCTCATATTTTTGATGGGGTCATAAATGTAAAACTGTACTTACAATAAAATAATATTTGCATTAGTGGCTGTAGACAAAAATATGTCCTACAATTAAACACTAGGGGGAGCTCAAATCAAAGAGGACATTTTTTTGTTTCATAAACCACCTAAGAGTGAACTTTGTAGCAAATTACAAGAAGGTTGTGAGAACAGAATTTGCGCTACAATTGCTAGCCTAAAAATGTATTTTCATAAATATAAAGCGTAAACCTCAACATGGAGCTGCGGCTTTCGTGACATAAGCTCTAGCCTATCCAGCTAACACAATCTGGAAATCTTAGCCTCTTACATGCAAATAATGATTTTTAGGAAATTTTTCAAATTTGAAATTTTAAATGATCATAAGCCACGCCCACTTTGATAAATCATTACCATATTGATAATGTAATCTTAAGACTCTATAGTGATGACAACCACTAAGTTTCGTGCAGATCCATTTAGCCAGTTCAGCAGTATAATTTCTTCCCAGTTATAGCGCCCCCTATTGTTTAATCAAGTTGAAAACCAGGACATACACTTGAATTGACCTTAGGTATGACTGTTATGAACAGCTTTGAAAAATGTCAAAATCTTTTGAAGTTACTCTAAAAAAACTTTTTCATTCTCCAAAATTTTTAAAAAAAAATCATATTAAAAAAAATAAGCAAATTATCCAAAATCCCTTCACATCTTTTGGTCAGCCGCTCCTCCTCTCTTGTCAGGGAAAGATGTGATGTGATTGAGTTTGACGGCCGGGAGGAGTTAACGAAAGTACGTTGGACTTACTATGCAAATTTCTACTAATTTGCATAAGTTTAAAACATTTTTTAAAATACTCATCTAAATTTGACTGACTCAATGAACATACTGGATGAGATCATTTGTTTTTTTACGAAAGTAATGGGGAGAAACATGCCAAAAATATTTTTGGGGTACCACAGCGCCACCTATTGGACAAAATTCAAAAAATTTTCTGTGATTGTAGATGTCATTATGACTGATATGAATTGTAATTTTCTGTATAGAATATGTATTTTTCAGGAGTAAATGGGCGAAAACGTTTAAAGCCTATGTATAGCCTATAAGCCACGCCCACTTTTTAATCATTTTCAAAATATAGCTTAAGGGTCCGATGATTAACATATGTGCCAAGTTCTGTGGAAATCCATCAAGCCGTTTAGCTGAAACAAACTTTTTGACTCTTTAGCGCCCCCTATTGGTGAATCCACACAAAATCGGGTAGATAGGGCTTACCGCTCATACTTCATAAGGGTGTAGAGTCTCATCAATTTATCTTGAGAAATGGTGAAGATATCATCAATTACCACATGTGCTAGCTAGCACACTGATTTTGACATGGTGTCATTAGCCCAATTTTCAATATTTCTGCATTTTTCTTCATCACCACAACTTATCTTAGTCCATAGATCATATGTACGAAGTTTGAAGTTGATTCGACGAAAAATGACGAATAGGTCATTAAAAGTAAGTTTTGAGTTTTTTGCGATCTAGCAAAAAATCTAGTTAGGCGGAAATGGGCGTGGCCAATACAAAAAAGATGGAGAATCACCCAAGGATCATGTACATATAAAGTTTATGACTGTAGGACCTACGGTTTGGGAGCTAGTAGCTGAAACGTGTTGACCTCCGCAATAGCGCCACCTAGGTGACGCGGGGTCCAAATTTTCGAATCTGAGTAGCGGTCAGGATTTTGTATCAGACTGCCATGTCAGATTTTTCCTGGCAATTTCTGGCTCCTGCCCCCATACAAACGTAGCGGAGAAGAATAATAAATAATAATGAAAAATCCGTAGAAAAACAATAGGGTTCCCTGCCCTTTGGGCTTGGAACCCTAACTAGAACTGCAAGCAGTTATCAACGGGTTCCAAGCCCCCAGCGCCAGTCGCCCACCCGCCCCGCCCTCAACTTCGCCAGTCCTCACGCGGTCCAGCCCCAAAAACACGTTCTCCCGCCGGCGTCCCGTCAGCTAACTTCAACCGGCGCAATGAAACTAACACTCAGGATACGTCATTAAACCGGCAAAGCCTATACACATATCTTTCAGAGGCATGGCTGACTTCTCAATCGTGGTTACAATGGAATTCCACTGTTTCCTTATTAAAGAACGTGAAGATTTAATGAGTGAGATTATCAAACAATATCTATACATCAACGGAATATTACAAATAGCATAAATCCTTGATAATGTCTTTAGATTTAAAAGATTTTCAACAAAAACTATGAGTTTCATTTTGTGACTTACTGACCAAATGTTTTAAAAAATCATGAAAAATACACAAATCATCCTAAAATTACCAAAATATTCTCACATGGCAGTGTTAACATGCGGAATACTATGATGTTGTTTTTAAATCAGTAGACTCAAAGCTTTTTTGAAGAAAAAATTGGGAAATATAACTATAAAGGTCACAACAAAAATTAAAATATTCATAAAAAAATAGTGCTACTTTCTAAAATTAGGAGAAAAATCTCAGATCACCATAGGTACATGTGGAATGTTGTAAATGGCTTATATTTACTGTATACCTAAAAAGCTTTCTAAAACAAATATTAATTACTTTGTTGTCCAACTATACAGAAAAACTGGTAAAAAGTTAAAAATTCATTAAAAATCTATGCTTTTGTATAGAAATCTCAAAATATTCCCAGGTTGCTTCTGTGATGTGAGAATTCTTCTCATATTTTTGATGGGGTCATAAATGTAAAACTGTACTTACAATAAAATAATATTTGCATTAGTGGCTGTAGACAAAAATATGTCCTACAATTAAACACTAGGGGGAGCTCAAATCAAGACGACATTTTTTTTGTTTCATAAACCACCTAAGAGTGAACTTTTTGGCAAATTACAAGAAGATTGTGAGAACAGAATTTGCGCTACAATTGCTAGCCTAAAAATTTATTTTCGTAAATATAAAGCGCACACCTCTTCGTGGAGCTGCGGCTTTCGTGACCTAAGCTCTAGCCTATCCAGTTAAGACAATCTGGAAATCTTAGCCTGTTACATGCAAATAGTGATTTTTAGGAAATTTTTCAAATTTGAAATTTTAAATGATCATAAACCACGCCCACTTTGATCAATCATTACCATATTGATATTGTGGTCTTAAGACTCTATAGTGATGATAACCACTAAGTTTCGTGCAGATCCATTTAGCCAGTTCAGCAGTATAATTTCTTCCCAGTTATAGCGCCCCCTATTGTTTAATCAAGTTGAAAACCAGGACATACACTTGAATTGACCTTAGGTATGGCTGTTATGAACAGCTTTGAAAATTGTCAAAATCTTTTGAAGTTACGCTAAAAAAACTTTTTCATTCCCAAAAAATTATTTTAAAAAATCATATAAAAAAAAATAAGCAAATTATCCAAAATCCCTTCACAACTTTTGGTCAGCCGCTCCTCCTCTCTTGTCAGGGAAAGTTGTGATGTGATTGAGTTTGACGGCCGGGAGGAGTTAACGAAAGTACGTTTGACATACTATGCAAATTTCTACTAATTAGCATAAGTTTAAAACACTTTTTAAAATACTCATCTAAATTTGACTGACTCAATGAACATACTGGATGAGATCATTTGTTTGTTTACGAAAAAAATGGGGAGAAACATGCCAAAAATATTTTTGGGGTACCACAGCGCCACCTATTGGACAAAATTCAAAAAATTTTCTGTGATTGTAGATGTCACTATGACTGATAAGAATTGTAATTTTCTGTTTAGAATATATATTTTTCATGAGTAAAAGGGCTAAAAATTTTAAAGCCTATAAGCCACGCCCACTTTTTAATCATTTTCAAAATGTAGCTTAAGGGTCCGATGACTAACATATGTGCCAAGTTCTGGGGAAATCCATCAAGCCGTTTAGCTCAAACAAACTTTTTGACTCTTTAGCGCCCCCTATTGGTGAATCCAAACAAAATGGGGTAGATAGGGCTTACCGCTCATACTTCATAAGGGTCTAGAGTCTCATCAGTTTATCTTGAGAAATGGTGAAGATATCATCAATTACCACATGTGCTAGCTAGCGCGCTGATTTTGACATGGTGTCATTAGCCCAATTTTCAATATTTCTGCATTTTTCTTCATCACAACAACTTAGCTTAGTCCATAGATCACATGTACGAAGTTTGAAGTTGATTCGACAAAAAATGATGAATAGGTGATTAAAAGTAAGTTTTGCGTTTTTTGCGATCTAGCAAAAAATCTAGTTAGGCGGAAATGGGCGTGGCCAATACAAAAAAGATGGAGAATCATCCAAGGATCATGGACATATGAAGTTTTTGACTATAGGACCTACGGTTTGGGAGCTAGTAACTAAAACGTGTTGACCTCCGCAATAGCGCCACCTAGGTGACGCGGGGTCCAAATTTTCGAATCTGAGTAGCGGTCAGGATTTTCTATCAGACTGCCATGTCAGATTTTCCCTGGCAATTTCAGGCTCTTGCGCCCATACAGACACAGCGGAGAAGAATAATAATAATAAATAACTAGAACTGCAAGCAGTTATCAACGGGTTCCAAGCCCCCAGCGCCAGTCGCCCACCCGCCCCGCCCTCAACTTCGCCAGTCCTCACGCGGTCCCGCCCCAAAAACACGTTCTCCCGCCGGCGTCCCGTCAGCTCACTTCAACCGGCGCAATGAAAGTAACACTCAGGATACGTCATTAAACCTGCAAAGCCTATACACATATCTTTCAGAGGCATGGCTGACTTCTCAATCGTGATTACAATGGAATTCCACTGTTTCCTTATTAAAGAACGTGAAGATTTAATGAGTGAGATTATCAAACAATCATCTATACATCAACAGAATATTACAAATAACATAAAGACTTGATAATGTCTTTAGATTTAATAGATTTTCAACAAAAACAATGAGTTTCATTTTGTGACTTACTGATCAATTGTTTTAAAAAATCATGAAAAATACATAAATCATCATAAAATTACCAAAATATTCTCACATGGCAGTGTTAACATGCGGAATAATATGATGTTGTTTTTAAATCAGTTGACTCAAAGCTTTTTTGAAGAAAAATTAGGAAATATAACTATAAAGGTCACAACAAAAATTTAAATATTCATAAAAAAATAGTGCTACTTTCTATAATTAGGAGAAAAATCTCAGATCACCATAGGTACGTGTGGAATGTTGTTAATGGCTTATATTTACTGTATTCCTAAAAAGTTTTCTAACAAAAATTAATTACGTTGTTGTCCAACTATACAGAAAAACTGGTAAAAAGTTAAAAATTAATTAAAAATCTATGCTTTTGTACAGAAATCTCAAAATATTCCCAGGTTGCCTCTGTGACGTGGGAATTCTTTTTATATTTTTGTTGGGGTCATAAATGTAAAACTGTACTTACAATAAAATAATATTTGCATTAGTGTCTGTAGACAAAAATATGTCCTAAAATTAAACACAAGGGGGAGCTCATATCAAGACGACATTTTTTTTGTTTCATAAACCACCTAAGAGTGAACTTTCTAGCAAATTACAAGAAGGTTGTGAGAACAGAATTTGCGCTACAATTGCTAGCCTAAAAATGTATTTTCATAAATATAAAGCGTAAACCTCAACATGGAGCTGCGGCTTTCGTGACATAAGCTCTAGCCTATCCAGCTAACACAATCTGGAAATCTTAGCCTCTTACATGCAAATAATGATTTTTAGGAAATTTTTCAAATTTGAAATTTTAAATGATCATAAGCCACGCCCACTTTGATAAATCATTACCATATTGATAATGTAATCTTAAGACTCTATAGTGATGACAACCACTAAGTTTCGTGCAGATCCATTTAGCCAGTTCAGCAGTATAATTTCTTCCCAGTTATAGCGCCCCCTATTGTTTAATCAAGTTGAAAACCAGGACATACACTTGAATTGACCTTAGGTATGACTGTTATGAACAGCTTTGAAAAATGTCAAAATCTTTTGAAGTTACTCTAAAAAAACTTTTTCATTCTCCAAAATTTAAAAAAAAAAATCATATTAAAAAAAATAAGCAAATTATCCAAAATCCCTTCACATCTTTTGGTCAGCCGCTCCTCCTCTCTTGTCAGGGAAAGATGTGATGTGATTGAGTTTGACGGCCGGGAGGAGTTAACGAAAGTACGTTGGACTTACTATGCAAATTTCTACTAATTTGCATAAGTTTAAAACATTTTTTAAAATACTCATCTAAATTTGACTGACTCAATGAACATACTGGATGAGATCATTTGTTTTTTTACGAAAGAAATGGGGAGAAACATGCCAAAAATATTTTTGGGGTACCACAGCGCCACCTATTGGACAAAATTCAAAAAATTTTCTGTGATTGTAGATGTCATTATGACTGATATGAATTGTAATTTTCTGTATAGAATATGTATTTTTCAGGAGTAAATGGGCGAAAACGTTTAAAGCCTATTTATAGCCTATAAGCCACGCCCACTTTTTAATCATTTTCAAAATATAGCTTAAGGGTCCGATGATTAACATATGTGCCAAGTTCTGTGGAAATCCATCAAGCCGTTTAGCTGAAACAAACTTTTTGACTCTTTAGCGCCCCCTATTGGTGAATCCACACAAAATCGGGTAGATAGGGCTTACCGCTCATACTTCATAAGGGTGTAGAGTCTCATCAATTTATCTTGAGAAATGGTGAAGATATCATCAATTACCACATGTGCTAGCTAGCACACTGATTTTGACATGGTGTCATTAGCCCAATTTTCAATATTTCTGCATTTTTCTTCATCACCACAACTTATCTTAGTCCATAGATCATATGTACGAAGTTTGAAGTTGATTCGACGAAAAATGACGAATAGGTGATTAAAAGTAAGTTTTGAGTTTTTTGCGATCTAGCAAAAAATCTAGTTAGGCGGAAATGGGCGTGGCCAATACAAAAAAGATGGAGAATCAATCAAGGATCATGTGCATATAAAGTTTTTGACTGTAGGACCTACGGTTTGGGAGCTAGTAGCTGAAACGTGTTGACCTCTGCAATAGCGCCACCTAGGTGACCCGGGGTCCAAATTTTCGAATCTGAGTAGCGGTCAGGATTTTCTATCAGACTGCCATGTCAGATTTTTCCTTGCAATTTCAGGCTCTTGCGCCCATACAGACACAGCGGAGAAGAATAATAATAATAAATAATAAATAATAAATAATGAAAAATCCGTAGAAAAACAATAGGGTTCCCTGCCCTTTGGGCTTGGAACCCTAATGAAAAATCCGTAGAAAAACAATAGGGTTCCCTGCCCTTTGGGCTTGGAACCCTAACTAGAACTGCAAGCAGTTATCAACGGGTTCCAAGCCACCAGCGCCAGTCGCCGACCCGCCCCGCACTCAACTTCGCCAGTCCTCATGCGGTCCCGCCCCAAAAACACGTTCTCCCGCCGGCGTCCCGTCAGCTCACTTCAACCGGCGCAATGAAAGTAACACTCAGGATACGTCATTAAACCTGCAAATCCTATACACATCTTTCAGAGGCATGGCTGACTTCTCAATCGTGATTACAATGGAATTCCACTGTTTCCTTATTAAAGAACGTGAAGATTTAATGAGTGAGATTATCAAACAATAATCTATACATCAACAGAATATTACAAACAACATAAATACTTGATAATGTCTTTAGATTTAATTGATTTTCAACAAAAACAATGAGTTTCATTTTGTGACTTACTGACCAAATGTTTCAAAAAATCATGAAAAATACATAACTCATCATAAAATTACCAAAATATTCTCACATGGCAGTGTTGACATGTGGAATAATATGATGTTGTTTTTAAATCAGTAGACTCAAAGCTTTTTTGAAGAAAAATCAGTAAATATAACTGTAAGGGTCACAGTCAAAATTAAAATATTCATAAAAAAATAGTGCTACTTTCTAAAATTTATAGAAAAATCTCAGATCACCATAGGTACATGTTGAATGTTGTAATTGGTTTATATTTACTGTATACCTAAAAAACTTTCTAACAAAAATTAATTACGTTGTTGTCCAACTATACAGAAAAACTGGCAAAAAGTTAAAAAATCATTAAAAATCAATGCTTTCGTACAAAAATCTCAAAATATTCCGAGATTGCCTCTGTGATGTGAGAATTCTTTTTATATTTTTGTTGGGGTCATAAATGTAAAATTGTACCTACAATAAAATAATATTTGCGTTAGTTGCTGTAGACAAAAATATGTCCTATAATTAAACACAAGGGGGAGCTCAAATCAAGACGACATTTTTTTTTGTTTCATAAACCACCTTAGAGTGAACTTTATGGCAAATGTCAAGAAGATTGTGAAAACAGAATTTGCGCTACAATTGCTAGCCTAAAAATGTATTTTTGTAAATTTAAAGCGCAAACATCTTCGTGGAGCTGCGGTTTTCAATATCTAAGCTCATGGCTATCCAGTTAACATAATCTGGAAAACGTAGCTTCTTACATGAAAATAATGATTTTTAGGAAATTTTTCAAATTTGAAATTTTAAATGATCATAAACCACGCCCACATTGATCAATCATTACCATATTGATAATGTAGTCTTAAGACTCTACAATGATGACAACCACTAAGTTTCGTGCAGATCCATTTAACCAGGTCAGCAGTATAATGTATTGCTATTTATAGCGCCCCCTATTGTTTAATCAAGGTGAAAATCAAGACATACACTTGAATTGACCTTAGGTTTGACTGTTATGAACACCTTTGAAAAATGTCAAAATCTTTTGAAGTTACGCTAAAAAAACTTTTTCATTCCCAAAAAATGATTTAAAAAAATCATAATAAAAAAAATAAGCAAATTATCCAAAATCCCTTCACATCTTTTGGTCAGCCGCTCCTCCTCTCTTGTCAGGGAAAGTTGTGATGTGATTGAGTTTGACGGCTGGGAGGAGTTAACGAAAGTACGTTGGACTTACTATGCACATTTCTGCTAATTTGCATAAGTTTAAAACATTTTTTAAAATACTCATCTAAATTTGACTGACTCAATGAACACACTGGATGAGATTATTTGTTTTTTTTACGTAAGAAATGGGGAGAAACATGCCAAAAATATTTTTGGGGTACCACAGCGCCACCTATTGGACCAAATTCAACAAATTTTCTGTGATTGTAGATGTCACTATGACTGATAAGAATTGTAATTTTCTGTTTAGAATATATATTTTTCATGAGTAAAAGGGCGAAAAATTTTGAAGCCTATAAGCCACGCCCACTTTTTAATCATTTTCAAAATGTAGCTTAAGGGTCCGATGACTAACATATGTGCCAAGTTCTGGGGAAATCCATCAAGCCGTTTAGCTCAAACAAACTTTTTGACTCTTTAGCGCCCCCTATTGGTGAATCCAAACAAAATGGGGTAGATAGGGCTTACCGCTCATACTTCATAAGGGTCTAGAGTCTCATCAGTTTATCTTGAGAAATGGTGAAGATATCATCAATTACCACATGTGCTAGCTAGCGCGCTGATTTTGACATGGTGTCATTAGCCCAATTTTCAATATTTCTGCATTTTTCTTCATCACAACAACTTAGCTTAGTCCATAGATCACATGTACGAAGTTTGAAGTTGATTCGACAAAAAATGATGAATAGGTGATTAAAAGTAAGTTTTGCGTTTTTTGCGATCTAGCAAAAAATCTAGTTAGGCGGAAATGGGCGTGGCCAATACAAAAAAGATGGAGAATCATCCAAGGATCATGGACATATAAAGTTTTTGACTATAGGACCTACGGTTTGGGAGCTAGTAGCTAAAACGTGTTGACCTCCGCAATAGCGCCACCTAGGTGACGCGGGGTCCAAATTTTCGAATCTGAGTAGCGGTCAGGATTTTCTATCAGACTGCCATGTCAGATTTTCCCTGGCAATTTCAGGCTCTTGCGCCCATACAGACACAGCGGAGAAGAATAATAATAATAAATAATAAATAATAAATAATGAAAAATCCGTAGAAAAACAATAGGGTTCCCTGCCCTTTGGGCTTGGAACCCTAATAAATAATAAATAATGAAAAATCCGTAGAAAAACAATAGGGTTCCCTGCCCTTTGGGCTTGGAACCCTAATAATGAAAAATCCGTAGAAAAACAATAGGGTTCCCTGCCCTTTGGGCTTGGAACCCTAACTAGAACTGCAAGCAGTTATCAACGGGTTCCAAGCCACCAGCGCCAGTCGCCCACCCGCCCCGCCCTCAACTTCGCCAGTCCTCACGCGGTGCCGCCCCAAAAACACGTTCTCCCGCCGGCGTCCCGTCAGCTCACTTCAACCGGAGCAATGAAAGTAACACTCAGGATACGTCATCAAACCTCTAAAGCCTATACACATATCTTTCAGAGGCATGGCTGACTTCTCAATGGTGATTACAATGGAATTCCACTGTTTCCTTATTAAAGAACGTGAAGATTTAATGAGTGAGATTATCAAACAATAATCTATACATTAACAGAATATCACAAATAACATAAATACTTGATAATGTCTTTAGATTTAAAAGATTTTCAACAAAAACTATGAGTTTCATTTTGTGACTTACTGACCAAATGTTTTAAAAAATCATGAAAAATACATAAATCATCATAAAATTACCAAAATATTCTCACATGGCAGTGTTAACATGCTGAATAATATGATGTTGTTTTTAAATCAGTAGACTCAAAGCTTTTTTGAAGAAAAATCGGTAAATATAACTGTAAGGCTCACAGTCAAAATTAAAATATTCATAAAAAAATAATGCTACTTTCTAAAATTAATAGAAAAATCTCAGATCACCATAGGCACATGTGGAATGTTATAAATGTTTTTTATTTACTTTGTACCTAAGAAAAACTTTCTAACAAAAAATAGTTACTTTTTGTCCAACTATACAAAAAACTGGCAAAAAGTAAAAAATTCATTAAAAATCAATGCTTTTGTACAAAAATCTCAAAATATTCCCAGATTTTCTCTGTGATGTGTCTATTGTGCTCATATTTTTGTAAAGATCATAATTGTTAAACTTCTCTTACAATAAAATAATATTTGCATTAGTGGCTTTAGACAAAAATATGTCCTATAATTAAACACAAGGGGGAGCTCAAATCCAGACGACATTTTTTTTGTTTCATAAACCACCTAAGAGTGAACTTTGTGCCAAATTACAAGAAGATTGTGAGAATAGAATTTGCGCTACAATTGCTAGCCTAAAAATGTATTTTCATAAATATAAAGCGCAAACCTCTATGTGGAGCTGCGGCTTTCGTGGCATAAGCTCTAGCCTATCCAGTTAACACAATCTGGAAATCTTAGCCTCTTACATGCAAATAATGATTTTTAGGAAATTTTTCAAATTTGACATTTTAAATGATCATAAACCACGCCCACTTTGATCAATCATTACCATATTGATAATGTAGTCTTAAGACTCTATAGTGATGACAACCACTAAGTTTCGTGCAGATCCATTTAGCCGGTTCAGCAGTATAATTTCGTCCCAGTTATAGCGCCCCCTATTGTTTAATCAAGGTGAAAATCAAGACATACACTTGAATTGACCTTAGGTTTGACTGTTATGAACAGTTTTGAAAAATGTCCAAATATTTTGAAGTTATGCTAAAAAAACTTTTTCATTCCCCAAAAAATATTTCAAAAATTCATATTTAAAAAAGTAAGCAAATTATCCAAAATCCCTTCAGATCGTTTGGTCAGCCGCTCTTCCTCTCTTGTCAGGCAAAGTTGTGATGTGATTGGGTTTGACGGCCGGGAGGAGTTAACGAAAGTACGTTTGACTTACTATGCAAATTTCTACTAATTAGCATAAGTTTAAAACATTTTTAAAATACTCATCTTAATTTGACTGAGGCAATGAACATACTGGATGAGACCATTTGCTTGTTTACTAAAATGTTGAGGAGAAAAATGCCAAAAACATTTTTGGGGTACAACAGCGCCAACTATTGGACAAACTTCAAACTTTTTTCTGTGATTGTAGATGTCACTATGACTGATATAATTTGTAACTTTCTGTATAGAATATGTATTTTTCATCAGTTAAAGGGCAAAAAATTTTAAAGCCTATAAGCCACGCCCACTTTTTAATCATTTTCAAAATATAGCTTAAGGGTCCAATGATTAACATATGTGCCAAGTTCTGTGGAAATCCATCAAGCCGTTTAGCTCAAACTAACTTTTTGACTCTTTAGCGCCCCCTTTTGGTGAATCCAAACAAAATGGGGAAGGTAGGGCTTACCGCTCATACTTCATAAGGGTCTAGAGTCTCATCACTTTATCTTGAGATATGGTGAAGATATCATCAATTAGCACATGTGCTAGCTAGCGCACTGATTTTGACATGGTGTCATTAGCCCAATTTTCAATATTTCTGCGTTTTTCTGCATCACAACAACTTATCTTAGTCCATAGATCATATGTACGAAGTTTGAAGTTGATTCGACGAAAAATGACGAATAGGTGATTAAAAGTAAGTTTTGCATTTTTTGCGATCTAGCAAAAAATCTAGTTAGGCGGAAATGGGCGTGGCCAATACAAAAAAGATGGGGAACCATCCAAGGATCATGTACATATAAAGTTTTTGACTGTAGGACCTACGGTTTGGGAGCTAGTAGCTGAAACGTGTTGACCTCCGCAATAGCGCCACCTAGGTGACGCGGGGTCCAAATTTTCGAATCTGAGTAGCGGTCAGGATTTTCTATCAGACTGCCATGTCAGATTTTCCCTGGCAATTTCAGGCTCTTGCGCCCATATAGTTTTACCGGAGAAGAATAATAATAAACTAGAACTGCAAGCAGTTATCAACGGGTTCCAAGCCCCCAGCGCCAGTCGCCTACCCGGCCCCGCCCTCCACTTCGCCAGTCCTCACGCGGTCCAGCCCCAAAAACACGTTCTCCCGCCGGCGTCCCGTCAGCTCACTTCAACCGGCGCAATGAAACTAACACTCAGGATACGTCATTAAACCTGCAAAGCCTATACACATATCTTTCAGAGGCATGGCTGACTCCTCAATCGTGATTACAATGGAATTCCACTGTTTCCTTATTAAAGAACGTGAAGATTTAATGAGTGAGGTTATCAAACAATGATCTATACATCAACGGAATATTACCAATAACATAAACACTTGATAATGTCTTTAGATTTAAAAGATTTTCAACAAAAACTATGAGTTTCATTTTGTGACTTACTGAACAAATGTTTTAAAAAATCATGAAAAATACATAAATCATCCTAAAATTACCAAAATATTCTCACATGGCAGTGTTAACATGCGGAATAATATGATGTTGTTTTTAAATCAGTAGACTCAAAGCTTTTTTGAAGAAAAATTGGGAAATATAACTATAAAGGTCACAACAAAAATAAAAATATTCATAAAAAAAATAGTGCTACTTTCTAAAATTAGGAGAAAAATCTCAGATCACCATAGGTATATGTGGGATGTTATAAATGGCTTATATTTACTGTATACCTAAAAAGCTTTCTAACAAAAATTAATTACGTTGTTGTCCAAATATACAGAAAAACTGGTAAAAAGTTAAAAATTCATTAAAAATATACGCTTTTGTACAGAAATCTCAAAATATTCCCAGGTTGCCTCTGTGATGTGAGAATTCTTCTTATATTTTTGTTGGGGTCATAAATGTAAAACTGTACTTACAATAAAATAATACTTGCATTAGTGGCTGTAGACAAAATATGTCCTATAATTAAACACTAGGGGGAGCTCAAATCAAGACGACATTTTTTTTGTTTCATAACCCACCTAAGAGTGAACTTTGTGGCAAATTACAAGAAGATTGTGAGAACAGAATTTGCGCTACAATTGCTAGCCTAAAAACGTATTTTCGTAAATATAAAGCGCAAACCTCTTTGTGGAGCTGCGGCTTTCGTGACATAAGCTCTAGCCTATTCATTTAACACAATCTGGAAATCTTAGCCTCTTACATGCAAATAGTGATTTTTAGGAAATTTTTCAAATTTGAAATTTTAAATGATCATAAACCACGCCCACTTTGATCAATCATTACCATATTGATAATGTAGTCTTAAGACTTTATAGTGATGACAGCCACTAAGTTTCGTGCCGATCCATTTAGCCGGTTCAGCAGTATAATTTCTTCCCAGTTATAGCGCCCCCTATTGTTTAATCAAGTTGAAAACCAGGACATACACTTGAATTGACCTTAGGTATGACTGTTATGAACAGCTTTGAAAAATGTCAAAATCTCTTGAAGTTACGCTAAAAAAACTTTTTCATTCCCAAAAAATTATTTAAAAAAATCATATTTAAAAAAATAAGCAAATTATCGAAAATCCCTTCACATCTTTTGGTCAGCCGCTCCTCCTCTCTTGTCAGGGAAAGTTTTGATGTGATTGAGTTTGACGGCCGGGAGGAGTTAACGAAAGTACGTTGGACTTACTATGCAAATTTCTACTAATTTGCATAAGTTTAAAACATTTTTTAAATTACTCATCTAAATTTGACTGACTCAAAGAACACATTGGAATAGATCATTTGTTTTTTTACAAAAGAAATGGGGAGAAACATGCCAAAAATATTTTTGGGGTACCAGAGCGCCACCTATTGGACAAAATTCAAAAAATTTTCTGTGATTGTAGATGTCACGATGACTGATATGAATTGTAATTTTCTGTATAGAATATGTATTTTTCATGAGTAAAAGGGCGAAAATTTTTAAAGCCTATAAGCCACGCCCACTTTTTAATCATTTTCAAAATATAGCTTAAGGGTCCGACGATTAACATATGTGCCAAGTTCTGTGGAAATCCATCAAGCCGTTTAGCTGAAACAAACTTTTTGACTCTTTAGCGCCCCCTATTGGTGAATCCAAACAAAATGGGGTAGATAGGACTTACCGCTCATACTTTGTAAGGTTCTAGAGTCTCATCAATTTATTTTGAGAAATGGTGAAGATATCATCAATTAACACATGTGCTAGCTAGCGCACTGATTTTGACATGGTGTCATTAGCCCAATTTTCAATATTTCTGCATTTTTCTTCATCACAACAACTTAGCCTAGTCCATAGATCACATGTACGAAGTTTGAAGTTGATTCGACGAAAAATGTCGAATAGGTGATTAAAACTAAGTTTTGCATTTTTTGCGATCTAGCAAAAAATCTAGTTAGGCGGAAATGGGCGTGGCCAATACAAAAAAGATGGAGAATCAATCAAGGATCATGTGCATATAAAGTTTTTGACTGTAGGACCTACGGTTTGGGAGCTAGTAGCTGAAACGTGTTGACCTCTGCAATAGCGCCACCTAGGTGACCCGGGGTCCAAATTTTCGAATCTGAGTAGCGGTCAGGATTTTCTATCAGACTGCCATGTCAGATTTTTCCTTGCAATTTCAGGCTCTTGCGCCCATACAGACACAGCGGAGAAGAATAATAATAATAAATAATAAATAATGAAAAATCCGTAGAAAAACAATAGGGTTCCCTGCCCTTTGGGCTTGGAACCCTAACTAGAACTGCAAGCAGTTATCAACGGGTTCCAAGCCCCCAGCGCCAGTCGCCTACCCGGCCCCGCCCTCCACTTCGCCAGTCCTCACGCGGTCCCGCCCCAAAAACACGTTCTCCCGCCGGCGTTCGTCAGCTCACTTCAACCGGCGCAATGAAAGTAACACTCAGGATACGTCATTAAACCTGCAAAGCCTATACACATATCTTTCAGAGGCATGGCTGACTCCTCAATCGTGATTACAATGGAATTCCACTGTTTCCTTATTAAAGAACGTGAAGATTTAATGAGTGAGGTTATCAAACAATGATCTATACATCAACAGAATATTACCAATAACATAAACACTTGATAATGTCTTTAGATTTAAAAGATTTTCAACAAAAACTATGAGTTTCATTTTGTGACTTACTGAACAAATGTTTTAAAAAATCATGAAAAATACATAAATCATCCTAAAATTACCAAAATATTCTCACATGGCAGTGTTAACATGCGGAATAATATGATGTTGTTTTTAAATCAGTAGACTCAAAGCTTTTTTGAAGAAAAATTGGGAAATATAACTATAAAGGTCACAACAAAAATAAAAATATTCATAAAAAAATAGTGCTACTTTCTAAAATTAGGAGAAAAATCTCAGATCACCATAGGTACATGTGGGATGTTATAAATGGCTTATATTTACTGTATACCTAAAAAGCTTTCTAACAAAAATTAATTACGTTGTTGTCCAAATATACAGAAAAACTGGTAAAAAGTTAAAAATTCATTAAAAATATACGCTTTTGTACAGAAATCTCAAAATATTCCCAGGTTGCCTCTGTGATGTGAGAATTCTTCTTATATTTTTGTTGGGGTCATAAATGTAAAACTGTACTTACAATAAAATAATACTTGCATTAGTGGCTGTAGACAAAAATATGTCCTATAATTAAACACTAGGGGGAGCTCAAATCAAGACGACATTTTTTTTTGTTTCATAACCCACCTAAGAGTGAACTTTGTGGCAAATTACAAGAAGATTGTGAGAACAGAATTTGCGCTACAATTGCTAGCCTAAAAACGTATTTTCGTAAATATAAAGCGCAAACCTCTTTGTGGAGCTGCGGCTTTCGTGACATAAGCTCTAGCCTATTCATTTAACACAATCTGGAAATCTTAGCCTCTTACATGCAAATAGTGATTTTTAGGAAATTTTTCAAATTTGAAATTTTAAATGATCATAAACCACGCCCACTTTGATCAATCATTACCATATTGATAATGTAGTCTTAAGACTTTATAGTGATGACAGCCACTAAGTTTCGTGCCGATCCATTTAGCCGGTTCAGCAGTATAATTTCTTCCCAGTTATAGCGCCCCCTATTGTTTAATCAAGTTGAAAACCAGGGCATACACTTGAATTGACCTTAGGTATGACTGTTATGAACAGCTTTGAAAAATGTCAAAATCTCTTGAAGTTACGCTAAAAAAACTTTTTCATTCCCAAAAAATTATTTAAAAAAATCATATTTAAAAAAATAAGCAAATTATCGAAAATCCCTTCACATCTTTTGGTCAGCCGCTCCTCCTCTCTTGTCAGGGAAAGTTTTGATGTGATTGAGTTTGACGGCCGGGAGGAGTTAACGAAAGTACGTTGGACTTACTATGCAAATTTCTACTAATTTGCATAAGTTTAAAACATTTTTTAAATTACTCATCTAAATTTGACTGACTCAAAGAACACATTGGAATAGATCATTTGTTTTTTTACAAAAGAAATGGGGAGAAACATGCCAAAAATATTTTTGGGGTACCAGAGCGCCACCTATTGGACAAAATTCAAAAAATTTTCTGTGATTGTAGATGTCACGATGACTGATATGAATTGTAATTTTCTGTATAGAATATGTATTTTTCATGAGTAAAAGGGCGAAAATTTTTAAAGCCTATAAGCCACGCCCACTTTTTAATCATTTTCAAAATATAGCTTAAGGGTCCGACGATTAACATATGTGCCAAGTTCTGTGGAAATCCATCAAGCCGTTTAGCTGAAACAAACTTTTTGACTCTTTAGCGCCCCCTATTGGTGAATCCAAACAAAATGGGGTAGATAGGACTTACCGCTCATACTTTGTAAGGTTCTAGAGTCTCATCAATTTATTTTGAGAAATGGTGAAGATATCATCAATTAACACATGTGCTAGCTAGCGCACTGATTTTGACATGGTGTCATTAGCCCAATTTTCAATATTTCTGCATTTTTCTTCATCACAACAACTTAGCCTAGTCCATAGATCACATGTACGAAGTTTGAAGTTGATTCGACGAAAAATGTCGAATAGGTGATTAAAACTAAGTTTTGCATTTTTTGCGATCTAGCAAAAAATCTAGTTAGGCGGAAATGGGCGTGGCCAATACAAAAAAGATGGAGAATCAATCAAGGATCATGTGCATATAAAGTTTTTGACTGTAGGACCTACGGTTTGGGAGCTAGTAGCTGAAACGTGTTGACCTCTGCAATAGCGCCACCTAGGTGACCCGGGGTCCAAATTTTCGAATCTGAGTAGCGGTCAGGATTTTCTATCAGACTGCCATGTCAGATTTTTCCTTGCAATTTCAGGCTCTTGCGCCCATACAGACACAGCGGAGAAGAATAATAATAATAAATAATAAATAATAAATAATGAAAAATCCGTAGAAAAACAATAGGGTTCCCTGCCCTTTGGGCTTGGAACCCTAACTAGAACTGCAAGCAGTTATCAACGGGTTCCAAGCCCCCAGCGCCAGTCGCCTACCCGGCCCCGCCCTCCACTTCGCCAGTCCTCACGCGGTCCCGCCCCAAAAACACGTTCTCCCGCCGGCGTTCGTCAGCTCACTTCAACCGGCGCAATGAAAGTAACACTCAGGATACGTCATTAAACCTGCAAAGCCTATACACATATCTTTCAGAGGCATGGCTGACTCCTCAATCGTGATTACAATGGAATTCCACTGTTTCCTTATTAAAGAACGTGAAGATTTAATGAGTGAGGTTATCAAACAATGATCTATACATCAACAGAATATTACAAATAGCATAAATCCTTGATAATGTCTTTAGATTTAAAAGATTTTCAACAAAAACTATGAGTTTCATTTTGTGACTTACTGAACAAATGTTTTAAAAAATCATGAAAAATACATAAATCATCCTAAAATTACCAAAATATTCTCACATGGCAGTGTTAACATGCGGAATAATATGATGTTGTTTTTAAATCAGTAGACTCAAAGCTTTTTTGAAGAAAAATTGGGAAATATAACTATAAAGGTCACAACAAAAATAAAAATATTCATAAAAAAATAGTGCTACTTTCTAAAATTAGGAGAAAAATCTCAGATCACCATAGGTACATGTGGGATGTTATAAATGGCTTATATTTACTGTATACCTAAAAAGCTTTCTAACAAAAATTAATTACGTTGTTGTCCAAATATACAGAAAAACTGGTAAAAAGTTAAAAATTCATTAAAAATATACGCTTTTGTACAGAAATCTCAAAATATTCCCAGGTTGCCTCTGTGATGTGAGAATTCTTCTTATATTTTTGTTGGGGTCATAAATGTAAAACTGTACTTACAATAAAATAATACTTGCATTAGTGGCTGTAGACAAAAATATGTCCTATAATTAAACACTAGGGGGAGCTCAAATCAAGACGACATTTTTTTTTGTTTCATAACCCACCTAAGAGTGAACTTTGTGGCAAATTACAAGAAGATTGTGAGAACAGAATTTGCGCTACAATTGCTAGCCTAAAAACGTATTTTCGTAAATATAAAGCGCAAACCTCTTTGTGGAGCTGCGGCTTTCGTGACATAAGCTCTAGCCTATTCATTTAACACAATCTGGAAATCTTAGCCTCTTACATGCAAATAGTGATTTTTAGGAAATTTTTCAAATTTGAAATTTTAAATGATCATAAACCACGCCCACTTTGATCAATCATTACCATATTGATAATGTAGTCTTAAGACTTTATAGTGATGACAGCCACTAAGTTTCGTGCCGATCCATTTAGCCGGTTCAGCAGTATAATTTCTTCCCAGTTATAGCGCCCCCTATTGTTTAATCAAGTTGAAAACCAGGGCATACACTTGAATTGACCTTAGGTATGACTGTTATGAACAGCTTTGAAAAATGTCAAAATCTCTTGAAGTTACGCTAAAAAAACTTTTTCATTCCCAAAAAATTATTTAAAAAAATCATATTTAAAAAAATAAGCAAATTATCGAAAATCCCTTCACATCTTTTGGTCAGCCGCTCCTCCTCTCTTGTCAGGGAAAGTTTTGATGTGATTGAGTTTGACGGCCGGGAGGAGTTAACGAAAGTACGTTGGACTTACTATGCAAATTTCTACTAATTTGCATAAGTTTAAAACATTTTTTAAATTACTCATCTAAATTTGACTGACTCAAAGAACACATTGGAATAGATCATTTGTTTTTTTACAAAAGAAATGGGGAGAAACATGCCAAAAATATTTTTGGGGTACCAGAGCGCCACCTATTGGACAAAATTCAAAAAATTTTCTGTGATTGTAGATGTCACGATGACTGATATGAATTGTAATTTTCTGTATAGAATATGTATTTTTCATGAGTAAAAGGGCGAAAATTTTTAAAGCCTATAAGCCACGCCCACTTTTTAATCATTTTCAAAATATAGCTTAAGGGTCCGACGATTAACATATGTGCCAAGTTCTGTGGAAATCCATCAAGCCGTTTAGCTGAAACAAACTTTTTGACTCTTTAGCGCCCCCTATTGGTGAATCCAAACAAAATGGGGTAGATAGGACTTACCGCTCATACTTTGTAAGGTTCTAGAGTCTCATCAATTTATTTTGAGAAATGGTGAAGATATCATCAATTAACACATGTGCTAGCTAGCTCACTGATTTTGACATGGTGTCATTAGCCCAATTTTCAATATTTCTGCATTTTTCTTCATCACAACAACTTAGCCTAGTCCGTAGATCACATGTACGAAGTTTGAAGTTGATTCGACGAAAAATGTCGAATAGGTGATTAAAACTAAGTTTTGCATTTTTTGCGATCTAGCAAAAAATCTAGTTAGGCGGAAATGGGCGTGGCCAATACAAAAAAGATGGAGAATCAATCAAGGATCATGTGCATATAAAGTTTTTGACTGTAGGACCTACGGTTTGGGAGCTAGTAGCTGAAACGTGTTGACCTCTGCAATAGCGCCACCTAGGTGACCCGGGGTCCAAATTTTCGAATCTGAGTAGCGGTCAGGATTTTCTATCAGACTGCCATGTCAGATTTTTCCTTGCAATTTCAGGCTCTTGCGCCCATACAGACACAGCGGAGAAGAATAATAATAATAAACTAGAACTGCAAGCAGTTATCAACGGGTTCCAAGCCACCAGCGCCAGTCGCCCACCCGCCCCGCCCTCAACTTCGCCAGTCCTCACGCGGTCCCGCCCCAAAAACACGTTCTCCCGCCGGCGTCCCGTCAGCTCACTTCAACCGGCGCAATGAAACTAACACTCAGGATACGTCATTAAACCGGCTAAGCCTATACACATATCTTTCAGAGGCATGGCTGACTTCTCAATCGTGATTACAATGGAATTCCACTGTTTCCTTATTAAAGAACGTGAAGATTTAATGAGTGAGATTATTAAACAATAATCTATACATCAACAGAATGTTACAAATAACATAAATACTTTATAATGTGTTTAGATTTAATAGATTTTCAACAAAAACAATGAGTTTCATTTTGTGACTTGCTGACCAAATGTTTAAAAAAATCATGAAAAATACACAACTCATCCTAAAATTACCAAAATATTCTCACATGGCAGTGGTAACATGCGGAATAATATGATGTTGTTTTTAAATCAGTAGACTCAAAGCTTTTTTAAAGAAAAATTGGGAAATATAACTATAAAGGTCACAACAAAAATTAAAATATTCATAAAAAAATAGTGCTACTTTCTAAAATTAGGAGAAAAATCTCAGATAACCATAGGTACATGTGGAATGTTGTAAATGGCTTATATTTACTGTATACCTAAAAAGCTTTCTAACAAAAATTAATTACGTTGTTGTCCAACTATACAAAATAACTGGCAAAAAGTAAAAAATTCATTAAAAATCAATGCTTTTGTACAAAAATCTCAAAATATTCCCAGATTGCCTCTGTGACGTGTGTATTGTGGTCATATTTTTGTAAGATCATAAATGTAAAACTTTTCTTACAATAAAATAATATTTGCATTAGTGGCTGTAGACAAAAATATGTCCTATAATTGAACACTAGGGGGAGCTCAAATCAAGACGACATTTTTTTTGTTTCATAAACCACCTAAGAGTGAACTTTGTGGTAAATTACAAGAAGATTGTGAGAACAGAATTTGTGCCACACTTGCTAGCGTAAAAATGTATTTTTGTTAATATAAAGCGCAAACCTCTTTGTGGAGCTGCGGCTATCGTGACATAAGCTCTAGCCTATCCAGTAACCACAATCTGGAAATCTTAGCCTCTTACATGCAAATAGTGATTTTTAGGAAATTTTTCAAATTTGAAATTTTAAATGATCGTAAACCACGCCCACTTTGATCAATCATTACCATATTGATAATGTAGTCTTAAGACTCTATAGTGATGACAACCACTAAGTTTCGTGCAGATCCATTTAGCTGGTTGAGCAGTATAATTTCTTCCCAGTTATAGCGCCCCCTATTGTTTAATCAAGTTGAAAACCAGGACATACACTTGAATTGACCTTAGGTATGAGTGTTATGAACAGCTTTGAAAAATGTCAAAATCTTTTGAAGTTACGCTAAAAAAACTTTTTCATTCCCAAAAAATTATTTAAAAAAATCATATTAAAAAAAATAAGCAAATTATCCAAAATCCCTTCACAACTTTTGGTCAGCCGCTCCCCCCCTCTTGTCAGGCAAAGTTGTGATGTGATTGAGTTTGACGGCCGGGAGGAGTTAACGAAAGTACGTTTGACTTACTATGCAAATTTCTACTAATTAGCATAAGTTTAAATTATTTTTTAAAATACTCATCTAAATTTGACTGACTCAATGAACATACTGGATGAGCCCATTTGTTTTTTTACTAAAACATTGAGGAGAGACATGCCAAAACCTTTTTTGGGGTACAACAGCGCCACCTATTGGACAAAATTCAAATTTATATCTGTGATTGTAGATGTCACTATGACTGATAAAATTTGTAACTTTCTGTATAGAATATGTATTTTTCATCAGTTAAAGGGCGAAAATTTTTAAAGCCTATAAGCCACGCCCACTTTTTAATCATTTTCAAAATATAGCTTAAAGGTCTGATGATTAACATATGTGCCAAGTTCTGTGGAAATCCATCAAGCCGTTTAGCTCAAACTAACTTTTTGCCTCTTTAGCGCCCCCTTTTGGTGAATCCGAACAAAATGGGGAAGATAGGGCTTACCGCTCATACTTCATAAGGGTCTAGAGTCTCATCACTTTATCTTGAGATATGGTGAAGATATCATCAATTAGCACATGTGATAGCTAGCGCACTGATTTTGACATGTTGTCATTAGCCCAATTTTCAATATTTCTGCGTTTTTCTGCATCACAACAACTTATCTTAGTCCATAGATCATATGTACAAAGTTTGAAGTTGATTCGACGAAAAATGACGAATAGGTGATTAAAACTAAGTTTTGCATTTTTTGCGATCTAGCAAAAAATCTAGTTAGGCGGAAATGGGCGTGGCCAATACAAAAAAGATGGAGAATCATCCAAGGATCATGGACATATAAAGTTTTTGACTATAGGACCTACGGTTTGGGAGCTAGTAACTAAAACGTGTTGACCTCCGCAATAGCGCCACCTAGGTGACGCGGGGTCCAAATTCTCGAACCTGAGTAGCGGTCAGGATTTTCTATCAGACTGCCATGTCAGATTTTCCCTGGCAATTTCAGGCTCTTGCGCCCATACAGACACAGCGGAGAAGAATAATAATAATAAATAATAAATAATAAATAATGAAAAATCCGTAGAAAAACAATAGGGTTCCCTGCCCTTTGGGCTTGGAACCCTAACTAGAACTGCAAGCAGTTATCAACGGGTTCCAAGCCCCCAGCGCCAGTCGCCCACCCGGCCTGCCCTCACCTTCGCCAGTCCTCACGCGGTCCCGCCCCAAAAACACGTTCTCCCGCCGGCGTCCCGTCAGCTCACTTCAACCGGCGCAAGGAAAGTAACACTCAGGATATCTCATTAAACCTGCAAAGCCTATACACATATCTTTCAGAGGCATGGCTGACTTCTCAATCGTGATTACAATGGAATTCCACTGTTTCCTTATTAAAGAACGTGAAGATTTAATGAGTGAGATTATCAAACAGTAATCTATACATGAACAGAATATTACAAATAACAAAAATACTTGATAATGTCTTTAGATGTAAAAGATTTTCAACAAAAACTATGAGTTTCATTTTGTGACTTACTGACCAAATGTTTTAAAAAATCATGAAAAATACATAAATCGTCATAAAATTACCAAAATATTCTCACATGGCAGTGTTAACATGCGGAATAATATGATGTTGTTTTTAAATCAGTAGACTCAAAGCTTTTTTGAAGAAAAATTGGGAAATATAACTATAAAGGTCACAACAAAAATTAAAATATTCATAAAAAAATAGTGCTACTTTCTAAAATTAGGAGAAAAATCTCAGATCACCATAGGTACATGTGGAATGTTGTAAATGGCTTATATTTATTGTATACCTAAAAAGCTTTCTAACAAAAATTAATTACGTTGTTGTCCAACTATACAGAAAAACTTGTAAAAAGTTAAAAATTCATTAAAAATCTATGCTTTTGTACAGATATCTACAATATTCCCAAGTTGCCTCTGTGATGTGAGAATTCTTCTTATATTTTTGTTGGGGTCATAAATGTAAAACTGTACTTACAATAAAATAATATTTGCATTAGTGGCTCTAGACAAAAATATGTCCTATAATTCAACACAAGGGGGAGCTCAAATCAAGACGACATTTTTTTTTATTCATAAACCACCTAAGAGTGAACTTTGTGGCCAGTTACAAGAAGATTGTGAGAACAGAATTTGCGCTACAATTGATAGCCTAAAAATGTATTTTCATAAATATAAAGCACAATCCTCTTCGTGGAGCTGCGGGTTTCGTGTCATAAGATCTAGCCTATCCAGATAACACAATCTGGAAATCTTAGCCTCTTACATGCAAATAATGATTTTTAGGAAATTTTTCAAATTAGACATTTTAAATGATCATAAACCACGCCCACTTTGATCAATCATTACCATATTGATAATAAAGTCTTAAGACTCTATAGTGATGACAACCACTAAGTTTCGTGCAGATCCATTTAGCCGGTTCAGCAGTATAATTTCTTCCCAGTTATAGCGCCCCCTATTGTTTAATCAAGTTGAAAACCAGGACATACACTTGAATTGACCTTAGGTATGACTGTTATGAACAGCTTTGAAAAATGTCAAAATCTTTTGAAGTTACGCTAAAAAAACTTTTTCATTCCCAAAAAATTATTTAAAAAAATCATATTAAAAATAATAAGCAAATTATCCAAAATTCCTTCACATCTTTTGGTCAGCCGCTCCTCCTCTATTGTCAGGGAAAGTTGTGATGTGATTGAGTTTGACGGCCGGGAGGAGTTAACGAAAGTACGTTGGACTTACTATGCAAATTTCTACTAATTTGCAAAAGTTTAAAACATTTTTTAAAATACTCATCTAAATTTGACTGACTCAATGAACATACTGGATGAGATCATTTGTTTTTTTACGAAAGAAATGGGGAGAAACATGCCAAAAATATTTTTGGGGAACCACAGCGCCACCTATTGGACAAAATTCAAAAAATTTTCTGTGATTGTAGATGTCACTATGACTGATATGAATTGTAATTTTCTGTATAGAATATGTATTTTTCATGAGTAAATGGGCGAAAACTTTTAAAGCCTATTTATAACCTATAAGCCACGCCCACTTTTTAATCATTTTCAAAATATAGCTTAAGGGTCCGATGATTAACATATGTGCCAAGTTCTGTGGAAATCCATCAAGCCGTTTAGCTGAAACAAACTTTTTGACCCTTTTGCGCCCCCTATTGGTGAATCTGAACAAAATTGAGTTGATAGGGCTTAACGCTCATACTTTGTAAGGTTCTAGAGTCTCATCATTTTATCTTGAACAATGGTGAAGATATCATCAATTACCACATGTGCTAGCTAGCACACTGATTTTGACATGGTGTCATTAGCCCAATTTTCAATATTTCTGCATTTTTCTTCATCACAACAACTTACCTTAGTCCATAGATCACATGTACAAAGTTTGAAGTTGATTCGACGAAAAATGACGAATAGGTGATTAAAAGTAAGTTTTGCGTTTTTTGCGATCTAGCAAAAAATCTAGTTAGGCGGAAATGGGCGTGGCCAATACAAAAAAGATGGAGAATCATCCAAGGATCATGGACATATAAAGTTTTTGACTGTAGGACCTATGGTTTGGGAGCTAGTAGCTGAAACGTGTTCACCTCCGCAATAGCGCCACCTAGGTGACGCGGGGTCCAAATTTTTGAATCTGAGTAGCGGTCAGGATTTTCTATCGGACTGCCATGTCAGATTTTCCCTGGCAATTTCAGGCTCTTGCCCCCATTAAGATCAAGCGGAGAAGAATAATAAATAACTAGAACTGCAAGCAGTTATCAACGGGTTCCAAGCCCCCAGCGCCAGTCGCCCACCCGCCCCGCCCTCAACTTCGCCAGTCCTCATGCGGTCCAGCCCCAAAAACACGTTCTCCCGCCGGCGTCCCGTCAGCTCACTTCAACCGGCGCAATGAAACTAACACTCAGGATACGTCATTAAACCGGCAAAGCCTATACACATATCTTTCAGAGGCATGGCTGACTTCTCAATCGTGGTTACAATGGAATTCCACTGTTTCCTTATTAAAGAACGTGAAGATTTAATGAGTGAGATTATCAAACAATGATCTATACATCAACGGAATATTACAAATAACATAAATCCTTGATAATGTCTTTAGATTTAAAAGATTTTCAACAAAAACTATGAGTTTCATTTTGTGACTTACTGACCAAATGTTTTAAAAAATCATGAAAAATTCACAAATCATCCTAAAATTACCAAAATATTCTCACATGGCAGTGTTAACATGCGGAATACTATGATGTTGTTTTTAAATCAGTAGACTCAAAGCTTTTATGATAAAAAAATTGGGAAATATAACTATAAAGGTCACAACAAAAATTAAAATATTCATAAAAAAATAGTGCTACTTTCTAAAATTAGGAGAAAAATCTCAGATCACCATAGGTACATGTGGAATGTTGTAAATGGCTTATATTTACTGTATACCTAAAAAGCTTTCTAAAACAAATATTAATTACGTTGTTGTCCAACTATACAGAAAAACTGGTAAAAAGTTAAAAATTCATTAAAAATCTATGCTTTTGTATAGAAATCTCAAAATATTCCCAGGTTGCGTCTGTGATGTGAGAATTCTTCTCATATTTTTGATGGGGTCATAAATGTAAAACTGTACTTACAATAAAATAATATTTGCATTAGTGGCTGTAGACAAAAATATGTCCTACAATTAAACACTAGGGGGAGCTCAAATCAAAGAGGACATTTTTTTTGTTTCATAAACCACCTAAGAGTGAACTTTGTAGCAAATTACAAGAAGGTTGTGAGAACAGAATTTGCGCTACAATTGCTAGCCTAAAAATGTATTTTCATAAATATAAAGCGAAAACCTCAACATGGAGCTGCGGCTTTCGTGACATAAGCTCTAGCCTATCCAGCTAACACAATCTGGAAATCTTAGCCTCTTACATGCAAATAATGATTTTTAGGAAATTTTTCAAATTTGAAATTTTAAATGATCATAAGCCACGCCCACTTTGATAAATCATTACCATATTGATAATGTAATCTTAAGACTCTATAGTGATGACAACCACTAAGTTTCGTGCAGATCCATTTAGCCAGTTCAGCAGTATAATTTCTTCCCAGTTATAGCGCCCCCTATTGTTTAATCAAGTTGAAAACCAGGACATACACTTGAATTGACCTTAGGTATGACTGTTATGAACAGCTTTGAAAAATGTCAAAATCTTTTGAAGTTACTCTAAAAAAACTTTTTCATTCTCCAAAATTTTTAAAAAAAATCATATTAAAAAAAATAAGCAAATTATCCAAAATCCCTTCACATCTTTTGGTCAGCCGCTCCTCCTCTCTTGTCAGGGAAAGATGTGATGTGATTGAGTTTGACGGCCGGGAGGAGTTAACGAAAGTACGTTGGACTTACTATGCAAATTTCTACTAATTTGCATAAGTTTAAAACATTTTTTAAAATACTCATCTAAATTTGACTGACTCAATGAACATACTGGATGAGATCATTTGTTTTTTTACGAAAGTAATGGGGAGAAACATGCCAAAAATATTTTTGGGGTACCACAGCGCCACCTATTGGACAAAATTCAAAAAATTTTCTGTGATTGTAGATGTCATTATGACTGATATGAATTGTAATTTTCTGTATAGAATATGTATTTTTCA
Organism: Nothobranchius furzeri; assembly: GCF_043380555.1. Classification (NCBI taxonomy): domain Eukaryota; kingdom Metazoa; phylum Chordata; class Actinopteri; order Cyprinodontiformes; family Nothobranchiidae; genus Nothobranchius; species Nothobranchius furzeri. Next base: position 23,059,755 of record NC_091742.1, read on the forward strand.
GGAGTAAATGGGCGAATTTGTTTAAAGCCTATTTATAGCCTATAAGCCACGCCCACTTTTTAATCATTTTCAAAATATAGCTTAAGGGTCCGATGATTAACATATGTGCCAAGTTCTGTGGAAATCCATCAAGCCGTTTAGCTGAAACAAACTTTTTGACTCTTTAGCGCCCCCTATTGGTGAATCCACACAAAATCGGGTAGATAGGGCTTACCGCTCATACTTCATAAGGGTGTAGAGTCTCATCAATTTATCTTGAGAAATGGTGAAGATATCATCAATTACCACATGTGCTAGCTAGCACACTGATTTTGACATGGTGTCATTAGCCCAATTTTCAATATTTCTGCATTTTTCTTCATCACCACAACTTATCTTAGTCCATAGATCATATGTACGAAGTTTGAAGTTGATTCGACGAAAAATGACGAATAGGTGATTAAAAGTAAGTTTTGAGTTTTTTGCGATCTAGCAAAAAATCTAGTTAGGCGGAAATGGGCGTGGCCAATACAAAAAAGATGGAGAATCACCCAAGGATCATGTACATATAAAGTTTATGACTGTAGGACCTACGGTTTGGGAGCTAGTAGCTGAAACGTGTTGACCTCCGCAATAGCGCCACCTAGGTGACGCGGGGTCCAAATTTTCGAATCTGAGTAGCGGTCAGGATTTTGTATCAGACTGCCATGTCAGATTTTTCCTGGCAATTTCTGGCTCCTGCCCCCATACAAACGTAGCGGAGAAGAATAATAAATAATAATGAAAAATCCGTAGAAAAACAATAGGGTTCCCTGCCCTTTGGGCTTGGAACCCTAATAACTAGAACTGCAAGCAGTTATCAACGGGTTCCAAGCCCCCAGCGCCAGTCGCCCACCCGCCCCGCACTCAACTTCGCCAGTCCTCACGCGGTCCCGCCCCAAAAACACGTTCTCCCGCCGGCGTCCCGTCAACTCACTTCAACCGGCGCAATGAAAGTAACACTCAGGATACGTCATTAAACCTGCAAAGCCTATACACATATCTTTCAGAGGCATGGCTGACTTCTCAATCGTGATTACAATGGAATTCCACTGTTTCCTTATTAAAGAACGTGAAGATTTAATGAGTGAGATTATCAAACAATCATCTATACATCAACAGAATATTACAAATAACATAAAGACTTGATAATGTCTTTAGATTTAATAGATTTTCAACAAAAACAATGAGTTTCATTTTGTGACTTACTGATCAATTGTTTTAAAAAATCATGAAAAATACATAAATCATCATAAAATTACCAAAATATTCTCACATGGCAGTGTTAACATGCGGAATAATATGATGTTGTTTTTAAATCAGTTGACTCAAAGCTTTTTTGAAGAAAAATTAGGAAATAGAACTATAAAGGTCACAACAAAAATTTAAATATTCATAAAAAAATAGTGCTACTTTCTATAATTAGGAGAAAAATCTCAGATCACCATAGGTACGTGTGGAATGTTGTAAATGGCTTATATTTACTGTATACCTAAAAAGTTTTCTAACAAAATTTAATTACGTTGTTGTCCAACTATACAGAAAAACTGGTAAAAAGTTAAAAATTAATTAAAAATCTATGCTTTTGTACAGAAATCTCAAAATATTCCCAGGTTGCCTCTGTGACGTGAGAATTCTTCTTATATTTTTGTTGGGGTCATAAATGTAAAACTGTACTTACAATAAAATAATATTTGCATTAGTGTCTGTAGACAAAAATATGTCCTAAAATTAAACACAAGGGGGAGCTCATATCAAGACGACATTTTTTTTGTTTCATAAACCACCTAAGAGTGAACTTTGTAGCAAATTACAAGAAGGTTGTGAGAACAGAATTTGCGCTACAATTGCTAGCCTAAAAAATGTATTTTCATAAATATAAAGCGTAAACCTCAACATGGAGCTGCGGCTTTCGTGACATAAGCTCTAGCCTATCCAGCTAACACAATCTGGAAATCTTAGCCTCTTACATGCAAATAATGATTTTTAGGAAATTTTTCAAATTTGAAATTTTAAATGATCATAAGCCACGCCCACTTTGATAAATCATTACCATATTGATAATGTAATCTTAAGACTCTATAGTGATGACAACAACTAAGTTTCGTGCAGATCCATTTAGCCAGTTCAGCAGTATAATTTCTTCCCAGTTATAGCGCCCCCTATTGTTTAATCAAGTTGAAAACCAGGACATACACTTGAATTGACCTTAGGTATGACTGTTATGAACAGCTTTGAAAAATGTCAAAATCTTTTGAAGTTACTCTAAAAAAACTTTTTCATTCTCCAAAATTTAAAAAAAAAAATCATATTAAAAAAAATAAGCAAATTATCCAAAATCCCTTCACATCTTTTGGTCAGCCGCTCCTCCTCTCTTGTCAGGGAAAGATGTGATGTGATTGAGTTTGACGGCCGGGAGGAGTTAACGAAAGTACGTTGGACTTACTATGCAAATTTCTACTAATTTGCATAAGTTTAAAACATTTTTTAAAATACTCATCTAAATTTGACTGACTCAATGAACATACTGGATGAGATCATTTGTTTTTTTACGAAAGTAATGGGGAGAAACATGCCAAAAATATTTTTGGGGTACCACAGCGCCACCTATTGGACAAAATTCAAAAAATTTTCTGTGACTGTAGATGTCATTATGACTGATATGAATTGTAATTTTCTGTATAGAATATGTATTTTTCAGGAGTAAATGGGCGAAAACGTTTAAAGCCTATTTATAGCCTATAAGCCACGCCCACTTTTTAATCATTTTCAAAATATAGCTTAAGGGTCCAATGATTAACATATGTGCCAAGTTCTGTGGAAATCCATCAAGCCGTTTAGCTGAAACAAACTTTTTGACTCTTTAGCGCCCCCTATTGGTGAATCCACACAAAATCGGGTAGATAGGGCTTACCGCTCATACTTCATAAGGGTGTAGAGTCTCATCAATTTATCTTGAGAAATGGTGAAGATATCATCAATTACCACATGTGCTAGCTAGCACACTGATTTTGACATGGTGTCATTAGCGCAATTTTCAATATTTCTGCCTTTTTCTTCATCACCACAACTTATCTTAGTCCATAGATCATATGTACGAAGTTTGAAGTTGATTCGACGAAAAATGACGAATAGGTGATTAAAAGTAAGTTTTGAGTTTTTTGCGATCTAGCAAAAAATCTAGTTAGGCGGAAATGGGCGTGGCCAATACAAAAAAGATGGAGAATCACCCAAGGATCATGTACATATAAAGTTTATGACTGTAGGACCTACGGTTTGGGAGCTAGTAGCTGAAACGTGTTGACCTCCGCAATAGCGCCACCTAGGTGACGCGGGGTCCAAATTTTCGAATCTGAGTAGCGGTCAGGATTTTGTATCAGACTGCCATGTCAGATTTTTCCTGGCAATTTCTGGCTCCTGCCCCCATACAAACGTAGCGGAGAAGAATAATAAATAATAATGAAAAATCCGTAGAAAAACAATAGGGTTCCCTGCCCTTTGGGCTTGGAACCCTAATAAATAATAAATAATGAAAAATCCGTAGAAAAACAATAGGGTTCCCTGCCCTTTGGGCTTGGAACCCTAACTAGAACTGCAAGCAGTTATCAACGGGTTCCAAGCCCCCAGCGCCAGTCGCCCACCCGGCCCCGCCCTCACCTTCGCCAGTCCTCACGCGGTCCCGCCCCAAAAACACGTTCTCCCGCCGGCGTCCCGTCAGCTCACTTCAACCGGCGCAATGAAAGTAACACTCAGGATACGTCATTAAACCTGCAAATCCTATACACATCTTTCAGAGGCATGGCTGACTTCTCAATCGTGATTACAATGGAATTCCACTGTTTCCTTATTAAAGAACGTGAAGATTTAATGAGTGAGATTATCAAACAATAATCTATACATCAACAGAATATTACAAACAACATAAATACTTGATAATGTCTTTAGATTTAATTGATTTTCAACAAAAACAATGAGTTTCATTTTGTGACTTACTGACCAAATGTTTCAAAAAATCATGAAAAATACATAACTCATCATAAAATTACCAAAATATTCTCACATGGCAGTGTTGACATGTGGAATAATATGATGTTGTTTTTAAATCAGTAGACTCAAAGCTTTTTTGAAGAAAAATCAGTAAATATAACTGTAAGGGTCACAGTCAAAATTAAAATATTCATAAAAAAATAGTGCTACTTTCTAAAATTTATAGAAAAATCTCAGATCACCATAGGTACATGTTGAATGTTGTAATTGGTTTATATTTACTGTATACCTAAAAAACTTTCTAACAAAAATTAATTACGTTGTTGTCCAACTATACAGAAAAACTGGCAAAAAGTTAAAAAATCATTAAAAATCAATGCTTTCGTACAAAAATCTCAAAATATTCCGAGATTGCCTCTGTGATGTGAGAATTCTTTTTATATTTTTGTTGGGGTCATAAATGTAAAATTGTACCTACAATAAAATAATATTTGCGTTAGTTGCTGTAGACAAAAATATGTCCTATAATTAAACACAAGGGGGAGCTCAAATCAAGACGACATTTTTTTTGTTTCATAAACCACCTAAGAGTGAACTTTATGGCAAATGTCAAAAAGATTGTGAAAACAGAATTTGCGCTACAATTGCTAGCCTAAAAATGTATTTTTGTAAATTTAAAGCGCAAACATCTTCGTGGAGCTGCGGTTTTCAATATCTAAGCTCATGGCTATCCAGTTAACATAATCTGGAAAACGTAGCTTCTTACATGAAAATAATGATTTTTAGGAAATTTTTCAAATTTGAAATTTTAAATGATCATAAACCACGCCCACATTGATCAATCATTACCATATTGATAATGTAGTCTTAAGACTCTACAATGATGACAACCACTAAGTTTCGTGCAGATCCATTTAACCAGGTCAGCAGTATAATGTATTGCTATTTATAGCGCCCCCTATTGTTTAATCAAGGTGAAAATCAAGACATACACTTGAATTGACCTTAGGTTTGACTGTTATGAACAGCTTTGAAAAATGTCCAAATATTTTGAAGTTATGCTAAAAAAACTTTTTCATTCCCCAAAAAATATTTAAAAAATTCATATTTAAAAAAGTAAGAAAATTATCCAAAATCCCTTCAGAACGTTTGGTCAGCCGCTCCTCCTCTCTTGTCAGGAAAAGTTGTGATGTGATTGGGTTTGACGGCCGGGAGGAGTTAACGAAAGTACGTTTGACTTACTATGCAAATTTCTACTAATTAGCATAAGTTTAAAACATTTTTTAAAATACTCATCTTAATTTGACTGAGTCAATGAACATACTGGATGAGACCATTTGCTTGTTTACTAAAATATTGAGGAGAAAAATGCCAAAAACATTTTTGGGGTACAACAGCGCCAACTATTGGACAAACTTCAAACTTTTTTCTGTGATTGTAGATGTCACTATGACTGATATAATTTGTAACTTTCTGTATAGAATATGTATTTTTCATCAGTTAAAGGGCAAAAAATTTTAAAGCCTATAAGCCACGCCCACTTTTTAATCATTTTCAAAATATAGCTTAAGGGTCCAATGATTAACATATGTGCCAAGTTCTGTGGAAATCCATCAAGCCGTTTAGCTCAAACTAACTTTTTGACTCTTTAGCGCCCCCTTTTGGTGAATCCAAACAAAATGGGGAAGGTAGGGCTTACCGCTCATACTTCATAAGAGTCTAGAGTCTCATCACTTTATCTTGAGATATGGTGAAGATATCATCAATTAGCACATGTGCTAGCTAGCGCACTGATTTTGACATGGTGTCATTAGCCCAATTTTCAATATTTCTGCGTTTTTCTGCATCACAACAACTTATCTTAGTCCATAGATCATATGTACGAAGTTTGAAGTTGATTCGACGAAAAATGACGAATAGGTGATTAAAACTAAGCTTTGCATTTTTTGCGATCTAGCAAAAAATCTAGTTAGGCGGAAATGGGCGTGGCCAATACAAAAAAGATGGGGAATCATCCAAGGATCATGTACATATAAAGTTTTTGACTGTAGGACCTACGGTTTGGGAGCTAGTAGCTGAAACGTGTTGACCTCCGCAATAGCGCCACCTAGGTGACGCGGGGTCCAAATTTTTGAATCTGAGTAGCGGTCAGGATTTTCTATCAGACTGCCATGTCAGATTTTCCCTGACAATTTCAGGCTCTTGCGCCCATATAGTTTTAGCGGAGAAGAATAATAATAAATAATAAATAATGAAAAATCCGTAGAAAAACAATAGGGTTCCCTGCCCTTTGGGCTTGGAACCCTAATAATAAACTAGAACTGCAAGCAGTTATCAACGGGTTCCAAGCCCCCAGCGCCAGTCGCCCACCCGGCCCCGCCCTCACCTTCGCCAGTCCTCACGCGGTCCCGCCCCAAAAACACGTTCTCCCGCCGGCGTCCCGTCAGCTCACTTCAACCGGCGCAATGAAAGTAACACTCAGGATACGTCATTAAACCTGCAAATCCTATACACATCTTTCAGAGGCATGGCTGACTTCTCAATCGTGATTACAATGGAATTCCACTGTTTCCTTATTAAAGAACGTGAAGATTTAATGAGTGAGATTATCAAACAATAATCTATACATCAACAGAATATTACAAACAACATAAATACTTGATAATGTCTTTAGATTTAATTGATTTTCAACAAAAACAATGAGTTTCATTTTGTGACTTACTGACCAAATGTTTCAAAAAATCATGAAAAATACATAACTCATCATAAAATTACCAAAATATTCTCACATGGCAGTGTTGACATGTGGAATAATATGATGTTGTTTTTAAATCAGTAGACTCAAAGCTTTTTTGAAGAAAAATCAGTAAATATAACTGTAAGGGTCACAGTCAAAATTAAAATATTCATAAAAAAATAGTGCTACTTTCTAAAATTTATAGAAAAATCTCAGATCACCATAGGTACATGTTGAATGTTGTAATTGGTTTATATTTACTGTATACCTAAAAAACTTTCTAACAAAAATTAATTACGTTGTTGTCCAACTATACAGAAAAACTGGCAAAAAGTTAAAAAATCATTAAAAATCAATGCTTTCGTACAAAAATCTCAAAATATTCCGAGATTGCCTCTGTGATGTGAGAATTCTTTTTATATTTTTGTTGGGGTCATAAATGTAAAATTGTACCTACAATAAAATAATATTTGCGTTAGTTGCTGTAGACAAAAATATGTCCTATAATTAAACACAAGGGGGAGCTCAAATCAAGACGACATTTTTTTTTTTTCATAAACCACCTAAGAGTGAACTTTATGGCAAATGTCAAGAAGATTGTGAAAACAGAATTTGCGCTACAATTGCTAGCCTAAAAATGTATTTTTGTAAATTTAAAGCGCAAACATCTTCGTGGAGCTGCGGTTTTCAATATCTAAGCTCATGGCTATCCAGTTAACATAATCTGGAAAACGTAGCTTCTTACATGAAAATAATGATTTTTAGGAAATTTTTCAAATTTGAAATTTTAAATGATCATAAACCACGCCCACATTGATCAATCATTACCATATTGATAATGTAGTCTTAAGACTCTACAATGATGACAACCACTAAGTTTCGTGCAGATCCATTTAACCAGGTCAGCAGTATAATGTATTGCTATTTATAGCGCCCCCTATTGTTTAATCAAGGTGAAAATCAAGACATACACTTGAATTGACCTTAGGTTTGACTGTTATGAACAGCTTTGAAAAATGTCCAAATATTTTGAAGTTATGCTAAAAAAACTTTTTCATTCCCCAAAAAATATTTAAAAAATTCATATTTAAAAAAGTAAGAAAATTATCCAAAATCCCTTCAGATCGTTTGGTCAGCCGCTCCTCCTCTCTTGTCAGGCAAAGTTGTGATGTGATTGGGTTTGACGGCCGGGAGGAGTTAACGAAAGTACGTTTGACTTACTATGCAAATTTCTACTGATTAGCATAAGTTTAAAACATTTTTTAAAATACTCATCTTAATTTGACTGAGTCAATGAACATACTGGATGAGACCATTTGCTTGTTTACCAAAATATTGAGGAGAAAAATGCCAAAAACATTTTTGGGGTACAACAGCGCCAACTATTGGACAAACTTCAAACTTTTTTCTGTGATTGTAGATGTCACTATGACTGATATAATTTGTAACTTTCTGTATAGAATATGTATTTTTCATCAGTTAAAGGGCAAAAAATTTTAAAGCCTATAAGCCACGCCCACTTTTTAATCATTTTCAAAATATAGCTTAAGGGTCCAATGATTAACATATGTGCCAAGTTCTGTGGAAATCCATCAAGCCGTTTAGCTCAAACTAACTTTTTGACTCTTTAGCGCCCCCTTTTGGTGAATCCAAACAAAATGGGGAAGGTAGGGCTTACCGCTCATACTTCATAAGGGTCTAGAGTCTCATCACTTTATCTTGAGATATGGTGAAGATATCATCAATTAGCACATGTGCTAGCTAGCGCACTGATTTTGACATGGTGTCATTAGCCCAATTTTGAATATTTCTGCGTTTTTCTGCATCACAACAACTTATCTTAGTCCATAGATCATATGTACGAAGTTTGAAGTTGATTCGACGAAAAATGACGAATAGGTGATTAAAACTAAGCTTTGCATTTTTTGCGATCTAGCAAAAAATCTAGTTAGGCGGAAATGGGCGTGGCCAATACAAAAAAGATGGGGAATCATCCAAGGATCATGGACATATAAAGTTTTTGACTGTAGGACCTACGGTTTGGGAGCTAGTAGCTGAAACGTGTTGACCTCCGCAATAGCGCCACCTAGGTGACGCGGGGTCCAAATTTTTGAATCTGAGTAGCGGTCAGGATTTTCTATCAGACTGCCATGTCAGATTTTCCCTGACAATTTCAGGCTCTTGCGCCCATATAGTTTTAGCGGAGAAGAATAATAATAAACTAGAACTGCAAGCAGTTATCAACGGGTTCCAAGCCACCAGCGCCAGTCGCCCACCCGCCCCGCCCTCAACTTCGCCAGTCCTCACGCGGTCCCGCCCCAAAAACACGTTCTCCCGCCGGCGTCCCGTCAGCTCACTTCAACCGGCGCAATGAAACTAACACTCAGGATACGTCATTAAACCGGCTAAGCCTATACACATATCTTTCAGAGGCATGGCTGACTTCTCAATCGTGATTACAATGGAATTCCACTGTTTCCTTATTAAAGAACGTGAAGATTTAATGAGTGAGATTATTAAACAATAATCTATACATCAACAGAATGTTACAAATAACATAAATACTTTATAATGTGTTTAGATTTAATAGATTTTCAACAAAAACAATGAGTTTCATTTTGTGACTTGCTGACCAAATGTTTAAAAAAATCATGAAAAATACACAACTCATCCTAAAATTACCAAAATATTCTCACATGGCAGTGGTAACATGCGGAATAATATGATGTTGTTTTTAAATCAGTAGACTCAAAGCTTTTTTAAAGAAAAATTGGGAAATATAACTATAAAGGTCACAACAAAAATTAAAATATTCATAAAAAAATAGTGCTACTTTCTAAAATTAGGAGAAAAATCTCAGATAACCATAGGTACATGTGGAATGTTGTAAATGGCTTATATTTACTGTATACCTAAAAAGCTTTCTAACAAAAATTAATTACGTTGTTGTCCAACTATACAAAATAACTGGCAAAAAGTAAAAAATTCATTAAAAATCAATGCTTTTGTACAAAAATCTCAAAATATTCCCAGATTGCCTCTGTGACGTGTGTATTGTGGTCATATTTTTGTAAGATCATAAATGTAAAACTTTTCTTACAATAAAATAATATTTGCATTAGTGGCTGTAGACAAAAATATGTCCTATAATTGAACACTAGGGGGAGCTCAAATCAAGACGACATTTTTTTTGTTTCATAAACCACCTAAGAGTGAACTTTGTGGTAAATTACAAGAAGATTGTGAGAACAGAATTTGTGCCACACTTGCTAGCGTAAAAATGTATTTTTGTTAATATAAAGCGCAAACCTCTTTGTGGAGCTGCGGCTATCGTGACATAAGCTCTAGCCTATCCAGTAACCACAATCTGGAAATCTTAGCCTCTTACATGCAAATAGTGATTTTTAGGAAATTTTTCAAATTTGAAATTTTAAATGATCGTAAACCACGCCCACTTTGATCAATCATTACCATATTGATAATGTAGTCTTAAGACTCTATAGTGATGACAACCACTAAGTTTCGTGCAGATCCATTTAGCTGGTTGAGCAGTATAATTTCTTCCCAGTTATAGCGCCCCCTATTGTTTAATCAAGTTGAAAACCAGGACATACACTTGAATTGACCTTAGGTATGAGTGTTATGAACAGCTTTGAAAAATGTCAAAATCTTTTGAAGTTACGCTAAAAAAACTTTTTCATTCCCAAAAAATTATTTAAAAAAATCATATTAAAAAAAATAAGCAAATTATCCAAAATCCCTTCACAACTTTTGGTCAGCCGCTCCCCCCCTCTTGTCAGGCAAAGTTGTGATGTGATTGAGTTTGACGGCCGGGAGGAGTTAACGAAAGTACGTTTGACTTACTATGCAAATTTCTACTAATTAGCATAAGTTTAAATTATTTTTTAAAATACTCATCTAAATTTGACTGACTCAATGAACATACTGGATGAGCCCATTTGTTTTTTTACTAAAACATTGAGGAGAGACATGCCAAAACCTTTTTTGGGGTACAACAGCGCCACCTATTGGACAAAATTCAAATTTATATCTGTGATTGTAGATGTCACTATGACTGATAAAATTTGTAACTTTCTGTATAGAATATGTATTTTTCATCAGTTAAAGGGCGAAAATTTTTAAAGCCTATAAGCCACGCCCACTTTTTAATCATTTTCAAAATATAGCTTAAAGGTCTGATGATTAACATATGTGCCAAGTTCTGTGGAAATCCATCAAGCCGTTTAGCTCAAACTAACTTTTTGCCTCTTTAGCGCCCCCTTTTGGTGAATCCGAACAAAATGGGGAAGATAGGGCTTACCGCTCATACTTCATAAGGGTCTAGAGTCTCATCACTTTATCTTGAGATATGGTGAAGATATCATCAATTAGCACATGTGATAGCTAGCGCACTGATTTTGACATGTTGTCATTAGCCCAATTTTCAATATTTCTGCGTTTTTCTGCATCACAACAACTTATCTTAGTCCATAGATCATATGTACAAAGTTTGAAGTTGATTCGACGAAAAATGACGAATAGGTGATTAAAACTAAGTTTTGCATTTTTTGCGATCTAGCAAAAAATCTAGTTAGGCGGAAATGGGCGTGGCCAATACAAAAAAGATGGAGAATCATCCAAGGATCATGGACATATAAAGTTTTTGACTATAGGACCTACGGTTTGGGAGCTAGTAACTAAAACGTGTTGACCTCCGCAATAGCGCCACCTAGGTGACGCGGGGTCCAAATTCTCGAACCTGAGTAGCGGTCAGGATTTTCTATCAGACTGCCATGTCAGATTTTCCCTGGCAATTTCAGGCTCTTGCGCCCATACAGACACAGCGGAGAAGAATAATAATAATAAATAATAAATAATAAATAATGAAAAATCCGTAGAAAAACAATAGGGTTCCCTGCCCTTTGGGCTTGGAACCCTAATAATAAATAATGAAAAATCCGTAGAAAAACAATAGGGTTCCCTGCCCTTTGGGCTTGGAACCCTAATAATGAAAAATCCGTAGAAAAACAATAGGGTTCCCTGCCCTTTGGGCTTGGAACCCTAACTAGAACTGCAAGCAGTTATCAACGGGTTCCAAGCCCCCAGCGCCAGTCGCCCACCCGCCCCGCCCTCAACTTCGCCAGTCCTCACGCGGTCCAGCCCCAAAAACACGTTCTCCCGCCGGCGTCCCGTCAGCTCACTTCAACCGGCGCAATGAAACTAACACTCAGGATACGTCATTAAACCGGCAAAGCCTATACACATATCTTTCAGAGGCATGGCTGACTTCTCAATCGTGGTTACAATGGAATTCCACTGTTTCCTTATTAAAGAACGTGAAGATTTAATGAGTGAGATTATCAAACAATATCTATACATCAACGGAATATTACAAATAGCATAAATCCTTGATAATGTCTTTAGATTTAAAAGATTTTCAACAAAAACTATGAGTTTCATTTTGTGACTTACTGACCAAATGTTTTAAAAAATCATGAAAAATACACAAATCATCCTAAAATTACCAAAATATTCTCACATGGCAGTGTTAACATGCGGAATACTATGATGTTGTTTTTAAATCAGTAGACTCAAAGCTTTTTTGAAGAAAAAATTGGGAAATATAACTATAAAGGTCACAACAAAAATTAAAATATTCATAAAAAAATAGTGCTACTTTCTAAAATTAGGAGAAAAATCTCAGATCACCATAGGTACATGTGGAATGTTGTAAATGGCTTATATTTACTGTATACCTAAAAAGCTTTCTAAAACAAATATTAATTACTTTGTTGTCCAACTATACAGAAAAACTGGTAAAAAGTTAAAAATTCATTAAAAATCTATGCTTTTGTATAGAAATCTCAAAATATTCCCAGGTTGCTTCTGTGATGTGAGAATTCTTCTCATATTTTTGATGGGGTCATAAATGTAAAACTGTACTTACAATAAAATAATATTTGCATTAGTGGCTGTAGACAAAAATATGTCCTACAATTAAACACTAGGGGGAGCTCAAATCAAGACGACATTTTTTTTGTTTCATAAACCACCTAAGAGTGAACTTTTTGGCAAATTACAAGAAGATTGTGAGAACAGAATTTGCGCTACAATTGCTAGCCTAAAAATTTATTTTCGTAAATATAAAGCGCACACCTCTTCGTGGAGCTGCGGCTTTCGTGACCTAAGCTCTAGCCTATCCAGTTAAGACAATCTGGAAATCTTAGCCTGTTACATGCAAATAGTGATTTTTAGGAAATTTTTCAAATTTGAAATTTTAAATGATCATAAACCACGCCCACTTTGATCAATCATTACCATATTGATATTGTGGTCTTAAGACTCTATAGTGATGATAACCACTAAGTTTCGTGCAGATCCATTTAGCCAGTTCAGCAGTATAATTTCTTCCCAGTTATAGCGCCCCCTATTGTTTAATCAAGTTGAAAACCAGGACATACACTTGAATTGACCTTAGGTATGGCTGTTATGAACAGCTTTGAAAATTGTCAAAATCTTTTGAAGTTACGCTAAAAAAACTTTTTCATTCCCAAAAAATTATTTTAAAAAATCATATTAAAAAAAATAAGCAAATTATCCAAAATCCCTTCACAACTTTTGGTCAGCCGCTCCTCCTCTCTTGTCAGGGAAAGTTGTGATGTGATTGAGTTTGACGGCCGGGAGGAGTTAACGAAAGTACGTTTGACATACTATGCAAATTTCTACTAATTAGCATAAGTTTAAAACACTTTTTAAAATACTCATCTAAATTTGACTGACTCAATGAACATACTGGATGAGATCATTTGTTTGTTTACGAAAAAAATGGGGAGAAACATGCCAAAAATATTTTTGGGGTACCACAGCGCCACCTATTGGACAAAATTCAAAAAATTTTCTGTGATTGTAGATGTCACTATGACTGATAAGAATTGTAATTTTCTGTTTAGAATATATATTTTTCATGAGTAAAAGGGCGAAAAATTTTAAAGCCTATAAGCCACGCCCACTTTTTAATCATTTTCAAAATGTAGCTTAAGGGTCCGATGACTAACATATGTGCCAAGTTCTGGGGAAATCCATCAAGCCGTTTAGCTCAAACAAACTTTTTGACTCTTTAGCGTCCCCTATTGGTGAATCCAAACAAAATGGGGTAGATAGGGCTTACCGCTCATACTTCATAAGGGTCTAGAGTCTCATCAGTTTATCTTGAGAAATGGTGAAGATATCATCAATTACCACATGTGCTAGCTAGCGCGCTGATTTTGACATGGTGTCATTAGCCCAATTTTCAATATTTCTGCATTTTTCTTCATCACAACAACTTAGCTTAGTCCATAGATCACATGTACGAAGTTTGAAGTTGATTCGACAAAAAATGATGAATAGGTGATTAAAAGTAAGTTTTGCGTTTTTTGCGATCTAGCAAAAAATCTAGTTAGGCGGAAATGGGCGTGGCCAATACAAAAAAGATGGAGAATCATCCAAGGATCATGGACATATGAAGTTTTTGACTATAGGACCTACGGTTTGGGAGCTAGTAACTAAAACGTGTTGACCTCCGCAATAGCGCCACCTAGGTGACGCGGGGTCCAAATTTTCGCATCTGAGTAGCGGTCAGGATTTTCTATCAGACTGCCATGTCAGATTTTCCCTGGCAATTTCAGGCTCTTGCGCCCATACAGACACAGCGGAGAAGAATAATAATAATAAATAATAAACTAGAACTGCAAGCAGTTATCAACGGGTTCCAAGCCCCCAGCGCCAGTCGCCTACCCGGCCCCGCCCTCCACTTCGCCAGTCCTCACGCGGTCCCGCCCCAAAAACACGTTCTCCCGCCGGCGTTCGTCAGCTCACTTCAACCGGCGCAATGAAAGTAACACTCAGGATACGTCATTAAACCTGCAAAGCCTATACACATATCTTTCAGAGGCATGGCTGACTCCTCAATCGTGATTACAATGGAATTCCACTGTTTCCTTATTAAAGAACGTGAAGATTTAATGAGTGAGGTTATCAAACAATGATCTATACATCAACAGAATATTACCAATAACATAAACACTTGATAATGTCTTTAGATTTAAAAGATTTTCAACAAAAACTATGAGTTTCATTTTGTGACTTACTGAACAAATGTTTTAAAAAATCATGAAAAATACATAAATCATCCTAAAATTACCAAAATATTCTCACATGGCAGTGTTAACATGCGGAATAATATGATGTTGTTTTTAAATCAGTAGACTCAAAGCTTTTTTGAAGAAAAATTGGGAAATATAACTATAAAGGTCACAACAAAAATAAAAATATTCATAAAAAAATAGTGCTACTTTCTAAAATTAGGAGAAAAATCTCAGATCACCATAGGTACATGTGGGATGTTATAAATGGCTTATATTTACTGTATACCTAAAAAGCTTTCTAACAAAAATTAATTACGTTGTTGTCCAAATATACAGAAAAACTGGTAAAAAGTTAAAAATTCATTAAAAATATACGCTTTTGTACAGAAATCTCAAAATATTCCCAGGTTGCCTCTGTGATGTGAGAATTCTTCTTATATTTTTGTTGGGGTCATAAATGTAAAACTGTACTTACAATAAAATAATACTTGCATTAGTGGCTGTAGACAAAAATATGTCCTATAATTAAACACTAGGGGGAGCTCAAATCAAGACGACATTTTTTTTGTTTCATAACCCACCTAAGAGTGAACTTTGTGGCAAATTACAAGAAGATTGTGAGAACAGAATTTGCGCTACAATTGCTAGCCTAAAAACGTATTTTCGTAAATATAAAGCGCAAACCTCTTTGTGGAGCTGCGGCTTTCGTGACATAAGCTCTAGCCTATTCATTTAACACAATCTGGAAATCTTAGCCTCTTACATGCAAATAGTGATTTTTAGGAAATTTTTCAAATTTGAAATTTTAAATGATCATAAACCACGCCCACTTTGATCAATCATTACCATATTGATAATGTAGTCTTAAGACTTTATAGTGATGACAGCCACTAAGTTTCGTGCCGATCCATTTAGCCGGTTCAGCAGTATAATTTCTTCCCAGTTATAGCGCCCCCTATTGTTTAATCAAGTTGAAAACCAGGACATACACTTGAATTGACCTTAGGTATGACTGTTATGAACAGCTTTGAAAAATGTCAAAATCTCTTGAAGTTACGCTAAAAAAACTTTTTCATTCCCAAAAAATTATTTAAAAAAATCATATTTAAAAAAATAAGCAAATTATCGAAAATCCCTTCACATCTTTTGGTCAGCCGCTCCTCCTCTCTTGTCAGGGAAAGTTTTGATGTGATTGAGTTTGACGGCCGGGAGGAGTTAACGAAAGTACGTTGGACTTACTATGCAAATTTCGACTAATTTGCATAAGTTTAAAACATTTTTTAAATTACTCATCTAAATTTGACTGACTCAAAGAACACATTGGAATAGATCATTTGTTTTTTTACAAAAGAAATGGGGAGAAACATGCCAAAAATATTTTTGGGGTACCAGAGCGCCACCTATTGGACAAAATTCAAAAAATTTTCTGTGATTGTAGATGTCACGATGACTGATATGAATTGTAATTTTCTGTATAGAATATGTATTTTTCATGAGTAAAAGGGCGAAAATTTTTAAAGCCTATAAGCCACGCCCACTTTTTAATCATTTTCAAAATATAGCTTAAGGGTCCGACGATTAACATATGTGCCAAGTTCTGTGGAAATCCATCAAGCCGTTTAGCTGAAACAAACTTTTTGACTCTTTAGCGCCCCCTATTGGTGAATCCAAACAAAATGGGGTAGATAGGACTTACCGCTCATACTTTGTAAGGTTCTAGAGTCTCATCAATTTATTTTGAGAAATGGTGAAGATATCATCAATTAACACATGTGCTAGCTAGCGCACTGATTTTGACATGGTGTCATTAGCCCAATTTTCAATATTTCTGCATTTTTCTTCATCACAACAACTTAGCCTAGTCCATAGATCACATGTACGAAGTTTGAAGTTGATTCGACGAAAAATGTCGAATAGGTGATTAAAACTAAGTTTTGCATTTTTTGCGATCTAGCAAAAAATCTAGTTAGGCGGAAATGGGCGTGGCCAATACAAAAAAGATGGAGAATCAATCAAGGATCATGTGCATATAAAGTTTTTGACTGTAGGACCTACGGTTTGGGAGCTAGTAGCTGAAACGTGTTGACCTCTGCAATAGCGCCACCTAGGTGACCCGGGGTCCAAATTTTCGAATCTGAGTAGCGGTCAGGATTTTCTATCAGACTGCCATGTCAGATTTTTCCTTGCAATTTCAGGCTCTTGCGCCCATACAGACACAGCGGAGAAGAATAATAATAATAAATAATAAATAATAAATAATGAAAAATCCGTAGAAAAACAATAGGGTTCCCTGCCCTTTGGGCTTGGAACCCTAATAATAAACTAGAACTGCAAGCAGTTATCAACGGGTTCCAAGCCCCCAGCGCCAGTCGCCCACCCGCCCCGCCCTCAACTTCGCCAGTCCTCACGCGGTCCCGCCCCAAAAACACGTTCTCCCGCCGGCGTCCCGTCAGCTCACTTCAACCGGCGCAATGAAAGTAACACTCAGGATACGTCATTAAACCTGCAAAGCCTATACACATATCTTTCAGAGGCATGGCTGACTTCTCAATCGTGATTACAATGGAATTCCACTGTTTCCTTATTAAAGAACGTAAAGATTTAATGAGTGAGATTATCAAACAATCATCTATACATCAACAGAATATTACAAATAACATAAAGACTTGATAATGTCTTTAGATTTAATAGATTTTCAACAAAAACAATGAGTTTCATTTTGTGACTTACTGATCAATTGTTTTAAAAAATCATGAAAAATACATAAATCATCATAAAATTACCAAAATATTCTCACATGGCAGTGTTAACATGCGGAATAATATGATGTTGTTTTTAAATCAGTTGACTCAAAGCTTTTTTGAAGAAAAATTAGGAAATATAACTATAAAGGTCACAACAAAAATTTAAATATTCATAAAAAAATAGTGCTACTTTCTATAATTAGGAGAAAAATCTCAGATCACCATAGGTACGTGTGGAATGTTGTAAATGGCTTATATTTACTGTATACCTAAAAAGTTTTCTAACAAAAATTAATTACGTTGTTGTCCAACTATACAGAAAAACTGGTAAAAAGTTAAAAATTAATTAAAAATCTATGCTTTTGTACAGAAATCTCAAAATATTCCCAGGTTGCCTCTGTGACGTGAGAATTCTTCTTATATTTTTGTTGGGGTCATAAATGTAAAACTGTACTTACAATAAAATAATATTTGCATTAGTGTCTGTAGACAAAAATATGTCCTAAAATTAAACACAAGGGGGAGCTCATATCAAGACGACATTTTTTTTGTTTCATAAACCACCTAAGAGTGAACTTTGTAGCAAATTACAAGAAGGTTGTGAGAACAGAATTTGCGCTACAATTGCTAGCCTAAAAATGTATTTTCATAAATATAAAGCGTAAACCTCAACATGGAGCTGCGGCTTTCGTGACATAAGCTCTAGCCTATCCAGCTAACACAATCTGGAAATCTTAGCCTCTTACATGCAAAGAATGATTTTTAGGAAATTTTTCAAATTTGAAATTTTAAATGATAATAAGCCACGCCCACTTTGATAAATCATTACCATATTGATAATGTAATCTTAAGACTCTATAGTGATGACAACCACTAAGTTTCGTGCAGATCCATTTAGCCAGTTCAGCAGTATAATTTCTTCCCAGTTATAGCGCCCCCTATTGTTTAATCAAGTTGAAAACCAGGACATACACTTGAATTGACCTTAGGTATGACTGTTATGAACAGCTTTGAAAAATGTCAAAATCTTTTGAAGTTACTCTAAAAAAACTTTTTCATTCTCCAAAATTTTTAAAAAAAAATCATATTAAAAAAAATAAGCAAATTATCCAAAATCCCTTCACATCTTTTGGTCAGCCGCTCCTCCTCTCTTGTCAGGGAAAGATGTGATGTGATTGAGTTTGACGGCCGGGAGGAGTTAACGAAAGTACGTTGGACTTACTATGCAAATTTCTACTAATTTGCATAAGTTTAAAACATTTTTTAAAATACTCATCTAAATTTGACTGACTCAATGAACATACTGGATGAGATCATTTGTTTTTTTACGAAAGTAATGGGGAGAAACATGCCAAAAATATTTTTGGGGTACCACAGCGCCACCTATTGGACAAAATTCAAAAAATTTTCTGTGATTGTAGATGTCATTATGACTGATATGAATTGTAATTTTCTGTATAGAATATGTATTTTTCAGGAGTAAATGGGCGAAAACGTTTAAAGCCTATTTATAGCCTATAAGCCACGCCCACTTTTTAATCATTTTCAAAATATAGCTTAAGGGTCCGATGATTAACATATGTGCCAAGTTCTGTGGAAATCCATCAAGCCGTTTAGCTGAAACAAACTTTTTGACTCTTTAGCGCCCCCTATTGGTGAATCCACAGAAAATCGGGTAGATAGGGCTTACCGCTCATACTTCATAAGGGTGTAGAGTCTCATCAATTTATCTTGAGAAATGGTGAAGATATCATCAATTACCACATGTGCTAGCTAGCACACTGATTTTGACATGGTGTCATTAGCCCAATTTTCAATATTTCTGCCTTTTTCTTCATCACCACAACTTATCTTAGTCCATAGATCATATGTACGAAGTTTGAAGTTGATTCGACGAAAAATGACGAATAGGTGATTAAAAGTAAGTTTTGAGTTTTTTGCGATCTAGCAAAAAATCTAGTTAGGCGGAAATGGGCGTGGCCAATACAAAAAAGATGGAGAATCATCCAAGGATCATGTACATATAAAGTTTATGACTGTAGGACCTACGGTTTGGGAGCTAGTAGCTGAAACGTGTTGACCTCCGCAATAGCGCCACCTAGGTGACGCGGGGTCCAAATTTTCGAATCTGAGTAGCGGTCAGGATTTTGTATCAGACTGCCATGTCAGATTTTTCCTGGCAATTTCTGGCTCCTGCCCCCATACAAACGTAGCGGAGAAGAATAATAAATAATAATGAAAAATCCGTAGAAAAACAATAGGGTTCCCTGCCCTTTGGGCTTGGAACCCTAATAATGAAAAATCCGTAGAAAAACAATAGGGTTCCCTGCCCTTTGGGCTTGGAACCCTAATAACTAGAACTGCAAGCAGTTATCAACGGGTTCCAAGCCCCCAGCGCCAGTCGCCCACCCGCCCCGCCCTCAACTGCGCCAGTCCTCACGCGGTCCCGCCCCAAAAACACGTTCTCCCGCCAGCGTCCCGTCAGCTCACTTCAACTGGCGCAATGAAAGTAACACTCAGTATACGTTGTTAAACCTGCAAAGCCTATACACATATCTTTCAGAGGCATGGCTGACTTCTCAATTGTGATTACAATGGAATTCCACTGCTTCCTTATTAAAGAACGTGAAGATTTAATGAGTGAGATTATCAAACAATCATCTATACATCAACAGAATATTACAAATAACATAAACACTTGATAATGTCTTTAGACTTAATAGATTTTCAACAAAAACAATGAGTTTCATTTTGTGACTTACTGACCAATTGTTTTAAAAATCATGAAAAATACATAAATCATCATAAAATTACCAAAATATTCTCACATGGCAGTGTTAACATGCGGAATAATATGATGTTGTTTTTAAATCAGTAGACTCAAAGCTTTTTTGAAGAAAAATTGGGAAATATAACTATAAAGGTCACAACAAAAATTAAAATATTCATAAAAAAATAGTGCTACTTTCTATAATTAGGAGAAAATCTCAGATCACCTTAGGTACATGTGGAATGTTGTAAATGGCTTATATTTACTGTATACCTAAAAAGCTTTCTAACAAAAATTAATTACGTTGTTGTCCAACTATACAGAAAAACTGGTAAAAAGTTAAAAATTCATTAAAAATCTAAGCTTTTGTACAGAAATCTCAAAATATTCCCAGGGTGCCTCTGACACGTGAGAATTCTTCTTATATTTTTGTTGGGGTCATAAATGTAAAACTGTACTTACAATAAAATAATATTTGCATTAGTGTCTGTAGACAAAAATATGTCCAATAATTAAACACAAGGGGGTGCTCAAATCAAGACGACATTTTTTTTGTTTCATAAACCACCTAAGAGTGAACTTTGTAGCAAATTACAAGAAGATTGTGAGAACAGAATTTGCGCTACAATTGCTAGCCTAAAAATGTATTTTCATAAATATAAAGCGGAAACCTCTTCGTGGAGCTGCGGCTTTCGTGAAATAAGGTCTAGCCTATCCAGTTAACACAATCTGGAAATCTTAGCCTCTTACATGCAAATAATGATTTTTAGGAAATTTTTCAAATTTGAAATTTTAAATGATCATAAGCCACGCCCACTTTGATAAATCATTACCATATTGATAATGTAGTCTTAAGACTCTATAGTGATGACAACCACTAAGTTTCGTGCAGATCCATTTAGCCAGTTCAGCAGTATAATTTCTTCCCAGTTATAGCGCCCCCTATTGTTTAATCAAGTTGAAAACCAGGACATACACTTGAATTGACCTTACGTATGACTTTTATGAACAGCTTTGAAAAATGTCAAAATCTTTTGAAGTTACGCTAAAAAAACTTTTTCATTCCCAAAAAATTATTTAAAAAATCATATTAAACAAAATAAGCAAATTATCCAAAATCCCTTCACATCTTTTGGTCAGCCGCTCCTCCTCTCTTGTCAGGGGAAGTTGTGATGTGAATGAGTTTGACGGCCGGGAGGAGTTAACGAAAGTACGTTGGACATACTATGCAAATTTCTACTAATTTGCAAAAGTTTAAAACATTTTTTAAAGTACTCATCTAAATTTGACTGACTCAATGAACATACTGGATGAGATCATTTGTTTTTTTACGAAAAAAATGGGGAGAAACATGCCAAAAATATTTTTGGGGTACCACAGCGCCACCTATTGGACAAAATTCAAAAAATGTTCTGTGATTGTAGATGTCACTATGACTGATATGAATTGTAATTTTCTGTATAGAATATGTATTTTTCATGAGTCAATGGGCGAAAGCTTTTAAAGCCTATTTATAGCCTATAAGCCACGCCCACTTTTTAATCATTTTCAAAATATAGCTTAAGGGTCCGATGATTAACATATGTGCCAAGTTCTGTGGAAATCCATCAAGCCGTTTAGCTGAAACAAACTTTTTGACTCTTTAGCGCCCCCTATTGGTGAATCCACACAAAATGGGGTAGATAGGGCTTAACGCTCACACTTCATAAGGGTCTAGAGTCTCATCAATTTATCTTGAGAAATGGTGAAGATATCATCAATTACCACATGTGCTAGCTAGCGCACTGATTTTGACATGGTGTCATTAGCCCAATTTTCAATATTTCTGCATTTTTCTTCATCACAACAACTTATCTTAGTCCATAGATCGTATGTACGAAGTTTGAAGTTGATTCGACGAAAAATGACGAATAGGTGATTAAAACTAAGTTTTGCATTTTTTGCAATCTAGCAAAAAATCTAGTTAGGCGGAAATGGGCGTGGCCAATACAAAAAAGATGCAGAATCATCCAAGGACCATGTACATATAAAGTTTTTGACTGTAGGACCTACGGTTTGGGAGGTAGTAGCTGAAACATGTTCACCTCTGCAATAGCGCCACCTAGGTGACTCGGGGTCCAAATTTTCGAATCTGAGTAGCGGTCAGGATTTTCTATCAGACTGCCATGTCAGATTTTCCCTGGCAATTTCTGGCTCCTGCCCCCATACAAACGTAGCGGAGAAGAATAATAAATAATAATGAAAAATCCGTAGAAAAACAATAGGGTTCCCTGCCCTTTGGGCTTGGAACCCTAATAAATAATAATAAATAATGAAAAATCCGTAGAAAAACAATAGGGTTCCCTGCCCTTTGGGCTTGGAACCCTAATAACTAGAACTGCAAGCAGTTATCAACGGGTTCCAAGCCCCCAGCGCCAGTCGCCCACCCGCCCCGCCCTCAACTTTGCCAGTCCTCACGCGGTCCCGCCCCAAAAACACGTTCTCCCGCCGGCGTCCCGTCAGCTCACTTCAACCGGCGCAATGAAAGTAACACTCAGGATACGTCATTAAACCTGCAAAGCCTATACACATATCTTTCAGAGGCATGGCTGACTTCTCAACCGTGATTACAATGGAATTCCACTGTTTCCTTATTAAAGAACGTGAAGATTTAATGAGTGAGATTATCAAACAATGATCTATACATCAACAGAATATTACAAATAACATAAATACTTGATAATGTCTTTAGATTTAAAAGATTTTCAACAAAAACTACGAGTTTCATTTTGTGACTTACTGACCAAATGTTTTAAAAAATCATGAAAAATACATAAATCATCCTAAAATTACCAAAATATTCTCACATGGCAGTGTTAACATGCCGAATAATATGATGTTGTTTTTAAATCAGTAGACTCAAAGCTTTTTTGAAGAAAAATTGGGAAATATAACTATAAAGGTCACAACAAAAATTCAAATATTCATAAAAAAATAGTGCTACTTTCTAAAATTAGGAGAAAAATCTCAGATCACCATAGGTACATGTGGAATGTTGTAAATGGCTTATATTTACTGTATACCTAAAAAAAACTTTCTAACAAAAATTAATTACGTTGTTGTCCAACTATACAGAAAAACTGGTAAAAAGTTAAAAATTCATAAAAAATCTATGCTTTTGTACAGAAATCTCAAAATATTCCCAGGTTGCCTCTGTGATGTGAGAATTCTTCTTATATTTTTGTTGGGGTCATAAATGTAAAACTGTACTTACAATAAAATAATATTTGCATTAGTGGCTGTAGACAAAAATATGTCCTACAATTAAACACAAGGGGGAGCTCAAATCAATACGACATTTTTTTTCTTTCATAAACCACCTAAGAGTGAACTTTGTGGCAAATTACAAGAAGATTGTGAGAACAGAATTTGCGCTACAATTGCTAGCCTAAAAATGTATTTTCGTAAATATAAAGCGCAAACCTCTTCATGGAGCTGCGGCTTTCGTGACATAAGCTCTAGCCAATCCAGTTAACACAATCTGGAAATCTTAGCCTCTTACATGCAAATTGTGATTTTTAGGAAATTTTTCAAATTTGAAATTTTAAATGATCATAAACCACGCCCACTTTGATCAATCATTACCATATTGATAATGTAGTCTTAAGACTCTATAGTGATGACAACCACTAAGTTTCGTGCAGATCCATTTAGCTGGTTCAGCAATATAATTTCTTCCCAGTTATAGCGCCCCCTATTGTTTAATCAAGGTGAAAACCAGGACATACACTTGAATTGACCTTAGGTATGATTGTTATGAACAGCTTTGAAAAATGTCAAAGTCTTTTGAAGTTACGCTAAAAAAACGTTTTCATTCCCAAAAAATTATTTTAAAAAATCATATTAAAAAAAATAAGCTAATTATCCAAAATCCCTTCACATCTTTTGGTCAGCCGCTCCTCCTCTCTTGTCAGGGAAAGTTGTGATGTGATTGAGTTTGACGGCCGGGAGGAGTTAACGAAAGTACGTTGGACTTACTATGCAAATTTCTCTAATTTGCATAAGTTTAAAACATTTTTTAAAATACTCATCTAAATTTGACTGACTCAATGAACACACTGGATGAGATCATTTGTTTTTTTATGAAAGAAATGGGGAGAACCATGCCAAAAATATTTTTGGGGTACCACAGCGCCACCTATTGGACAAAATTCAAAAAAATTTCTGTGATTGTAGATGTCACTATGACTGATATGAATTGTAATTTTCTGTATAGAATATGTATTTTTCATGAGTAAAAGGGCGTAAATTTTTAAAGCCTATAAGCCACGCCCACTTTTTAATCATTTTCAAAATATAGCTTAAGGGTCCGATGATTAACATATATGCCAAGTTCTGTGGAAATCCATCAAGCCGTTTAGCTGAAACAAACTTTTTGACTCTTTAGCGCCCCCTATTGGTGAATCCAAACAAAATGGGGTAGGTAGGGCTTACCGCTCATACTTCATAAGGGTCTAGAGTCTCATCAATTTATCTTGAGAAATGGTCAAGATATCATCAATTACCACATGTGCTAGCTAGCGCACTGATTTTGACATGGTGTCATTAGCCCAATTTTCAATATTTCTGCATTTTTCTTCACCACAACAACTTACCTTAGTCCATAGATCACATGTACGAAGTTTGAAGTTGATTCGACGAAAAATGACGAATAGGTGATTAAAAGTAAGTTTTGCGTTTTTTGCGATCTAGCAAAAAATCTAGTTAGGCGGAAATGGGCGTGGCCAATACAAACTACGTGCAGAATTATCCAAGGATCATGTACATATAAAGTTTTTGACTGTAGGACCTATGGTTTGGGAGCTAGTAGCGGAAACGTGTTGACCTCCGCAATAGCGCCACCTAGGTGACGCGGGGTCCAAATTTTCGAATCTGAGTAGCGGTCAGGATTTTCTATCAGACTGCCATGTCAGATTTTCCCTGGCAATTTCAGGCTCTTGCGCCCATATAGTTTTAGCGGAGAAGAATAATGAATAATAAATAATGAAAAATCCGTAGAAAAACAATAGGGTTCCCTGCCCTTTGGGCTTGGAACCCTAACTAGAACTGCAAGCAGTTATCAACGGGTTCCAAGCCCCCAGCGCCAGTCGCCCACCCGGCCCCGCCCTCACCTTCGCCAGTCCTCACGCGGTCCCGCCCCAAAAACACGTTCTCCCGCCGGCGTCCCGTCAGCTCACTTCAACCGGCGCAATGAAAGTAACACTCAGGGTACGTCATTAAACCTGCAAATCCTATACACATCTTTCAGAGGCATGGCTGACTTCTCAATCGTGATTACAATGGAATTCCACTGTTTCCTTATTAAAGAACGTGAAGATTTAATGAGTGAGATTATCAAACAATAATCTATACATCAACAGAATATTACAAACAACATAAATACTTGATAATGTCTTTAGATTTAATTGATTTTCAACAAAAACAATGAGTTTCATTTTGTGACTTACTGACCAAATGTTTCAAAAAATCATGAAAAATACATAACTCATCATAAAATTACCAAAATATTCTCACATGGCAGTGTTGACATGTGGAATAATATGATGTTGTTTTTAAATCAGTAGACTCAAAGCTTTTTTGAAGAAAAATCAGTAAATATAACTGTAAGGGTCACAGTCAAAATTAAAATATTCATAAAAAAATAGTGCTACTTTCTAAAATTTATAGAAAAATCTCAGATCACCATAGGTACATGTTGAATGTTGTAATTGGTTTATATTTACTGTATACCTAAAAAACTTTCTAACAAAAATTAATTACGTTGTTGTCCAACTATACAGAAAAAACTGGCAAAAAGTTAAAAAATCATTAAAAATCAATGCTTTCGTACAAAAATCTCAAAATATTCCGAGATTGCCTCTGTGATGTGAGAATTCTTTTTATATTTTTGTTGGGGTCATAAATGTAAAATTGTACCTACAATAAAATAATATTTGCGTTAGTTGCTGTAGACAAAAATATGTCCTATAATTAAACACAAGGGGGAGCTCAAATCAAGACGACATTTTTTTTTGTTTCATAAACCACCTAAGAGTGAACTTTATGGCAAATGTCAAGAAGATTGTGAAAACAGAATTTGCGCTACAATTGCTAGCCTAAAAATGTATTTTTGTAAATTTAAAGCGCAAACATCTTCGTGGAGCTGCGGTTTTCAATATCTAAGCTCATGGCTATCCAGTTAACATAATCTGGAAAACGTCGCTTCTTACATGAAAATAATGATTTTTAGGAAATTTTTCAAATTTGAAATTTTAAATGATCATAAACCACGCCCACATTGATCAATCATTACCATATTGATAATGTAGTCTTAAGACTCTACAATGATGACAACCACTAAGTTTCGTGCAGATCCATTTAACCAGGTCAGCAGTATAATGTATTGCTATTTATAGCGCCCCCTATTGTTTAATCAAGGTGAAAATCAAGACATACACTTGAATTGACCTTAGGTTTGACTGTTATGAACAGCTTTGAAAAATGTCCAAATATTTTGAAGTTATGCTAAAAAAACTTTTTCATTCCCCAAAAAATATTTAAAAAATTCATATTTAAAAAAGTAAGAAAATTATCCAATATCCCTTCAGATTTTTTGGTCAGCCGCTCCTCCTCTCTTGTCAGGCAAAGTTGTGATGTGATTGGGTTTGACGGCCGGGAGGAGTTAACGAAAGTACGTTTGACTTACTATGCAAATTTCTACTAATTAGCATAAGTTTAAAACATTTTTTAAAATACTCATCTTAATTTGACTGAGTCAATGAACATACTGGATGAGACCATTTGCTTGTTTACTAAAATATTGAGGAGAAAAATGCCAAAAACATTTTTGGGGTACAACAGCGCCAACTATTGGACAAACTTCAAACTTTTTTCTGTGATTGTAGATGTCACTATGACTGATATAATTTGTAACTTTCTGTATAGAATATGTATTTTTCATCAGTTAAAGGGCAAAAAATTTTAAAGCCTATAAGCCACGCCCACTTTTTAATCATTTTCAAAATATAGCTTAAGGGTCCAATGATTAACATATGTGCCAAGTTCTGTGGAAATCCATCAAGCCGTTTAGCTCAAACTAACTTTTTGACTCTTTAGCGCCCCCTTTTGGTGAATCCAAACAAAATGGGGAAGGTAGGGCTTACCGCTCATACTTCAAAAGGGTCTAGAGTCTCATCACTTTATCTTGAGATATGGTGAAGATATCATCAATTAGCACATGTGCTAGCTAGCGCACTGATTTTGACATGGTGTCATTAGCCCAATTTTCAAAATTTCTGCGTTTTTCTGCATCACAACAACTTATCTTAGTCCATAGATCATATGTACGAAGTTTGAAGTTGATTCGACGAAAAATGACGAATAGGTGATTAAAACTAAGCTTTGCGTTTTTTGCGATCTAGCAAAAAATCTAGTTAGGCGGAAATGGGCGTGGCCAATACAAAAAAGATGGGGAATCATCCAAGGATCATGTACATATAAAGTTTTTGACTGTAGGACCTACGGTTTGGGAGCTAGTAGCTGAAACGTGTTGACCTCCGCAATAGCGCCACCTAGGTGACGCGGGGTCCAAATTTTTGAATCTGAGTAGCGGTCAGGATTTTCTATCAGACTGCCATGTCAGATTTTCCCTGACAATTTCAGGCTCTTGCGCCCATATAGTTTTAGCGGAGAAGAATAATAATAAATAACTAGAACTGCAAGCAGTTATCAACGGGTTCCAAGCCCCCAGCGCCAGTCGCCCACCCGCCCCGCCCTCAACTTCGCCAGTCCTCACGCGGTCCCGCCCCAAAAACATGTTCTCCCGCCGGCGTCCCGTCAGCTCACCTCAACCGGCGCAATGAAAGTAACACTCAGGATACGTCATTAAAACTGCAAAGCCTATACACATCTTTCAGAGGCATGGCTGACTTCTCAATCGTGATTACAATGGAATTCCACTGTTTCCTTATTAAAGAACGTGAAGATTTAATGAGTGAGATTATCAAACAATAATCTATACATCAACAGAATATTACAAACAACATAAATACTTGATAATGTCTTTAGATTTAATTGATTTTCAACAAAAACAATGAGTTTCATTTTGTGACTTACTGACCAAATGTTTCAAAAAATCATGAAAAATACATAACTCATCATAAAATTACCAAAATATTCTCACATGGCAGTGTTGACATGTGGAATAATATGATGTTGTTTTTAAATCAGTAGACTCAAAGCTTTTTTGAAGAAAAATCAGTAAATATAACTGTAAGGGTCACAGTCAAAATTAAAATATTCATAAAAAAATAGTGCTACTTTCTAAAATTTATAGAAAAATCTCAGATCACCATAGGCACATGTGGAATGTTATAAATGTGTTATATTTACTTTGTACCTAAAAAAAACGTTCTTACAAAAATTAGTTACTTTTTGTCCAACTATACAAAAAACTGGCAAAAAGTAAAAAATTCATTAAAAATCAATGCTTTCGTACAAAAATCTCAAAATATTCCGAGATTGCCTCTGTGATGTGAGAATTCTTTTTATATTTTTGTTGAGGTCATAAATGTAAAATTGTACCTACAATAAAATAATATTTGCGTTAGTTGCTGTAGACAAAAATATGTCCTATAATTAAACACAAGGGGGAGCTCAAATCAAGACGACATTTTTTTTGTTTCATAAACCACCTAAGAGTGAACTTTGTGGCAAATGTCAAGAAGATTGTGAAAACAGAATTTGCGCTACAATTGCTAGCCTAAAAATGTATTTTTGTAAATTTAAAGCGCAAACATCTTCGTGGAGCTGCGGTTTTCATTATCTAAGCTCATGGCTATCCAGTTAACATAATCTGGAAAACGTAGCTTCTTACATGAAAATAATGATTTTTAGGAAATTTTTCAAATTTGAAATTTTAAATGATCATAAACCACGCCCACATTGATATATCATTACCATATTGATAATGTAGTCTTAAGACTCTACAATGATGACAACCACTAAGTTTCGTGCAGATCCATTTAACCAGGTCAGCAGTATAATGTATTGCTATTTATAGCGCCCCCTATTGTTTAATCAAGGTGAAAATCAAGACATACACTTGAATTGACCTTAGGTTTGTATGTTATGAACAGCTTTGAAAAATGTCCAAATATTTTGAAGTTATGTTAAAAAAACTTTTTCATTCCCAAAAAAATATTTTAAAAATTCATATTTAAAAAAGTAAGCAAATTATCTAAAATCCCTTCAGATCGTTTGGTCAGCCGCTCCTCCTCTCTTGTCAGGCAAAGTTGTGATGTGATTGGGTTTGACGGCCGGGAGGAGTTAACGAAAGTACGTTTGACTTACTATGCAAATTTCTACTAATTAGCATAAGTTTAAAACATTTTTTAAAATACTCATCTTAATTTGACTGAGTCAATGAACATACTGGATGAGACCATTTGCTTGTTTACTAAAATATTGAGGAGAAACATGCCAAAAACATTTTTGGGGTACAACAGCGCCAACTATTGGACAAAATTCAAACTTTTTTCTGTGATTGTAGATGTCACTATGACTGATATGATTTGTAACTTTCTGTATAGAATATGTATTTTTCATCAGTTAAAGGGCAAAAATTTTTAAAGCCTATAAGCCACGCCCACTTTTTAATCACTTTCAAAATATAGCTTAAGGGTCCAATGATTAACATATGTGCCAAGTTCTGTGGAAATCCATCAAGCCGTTTAGCTCAAACTAACTTTTTGACTCTTTAGCGCCCCCTTTTGGTGAATCCAAACAAAATGGGGAAGGTAGGGCTTACCGCTCATACTTCATAAGGGTCTAGAGTCTCATCACTTTATCTTGAGATATGGTGAAGATATCATCAATTAGCACATGTGCTAGCTAGCGCACTGATTTTGACATGGTGTCATTAGCCCAATTTTCAATATTTCTGCGTTTTTCTGCATCACAACAACTTATCTTAGTCCATAGATCATATATACGAAGTTTGAAGTTGATTCGACGAAAAATGACGAATAGGTGATTAAAACTAAGTTTTGCATTTTTTGCGATCTAGCAAAAAATCTAGTTAGGCGGAAATGGGCGTGGCCAATACAAAAAAGATGGGGAATCATCCAAGGATCATGTACATATAAAGTTTTTGACTGTAGGACCTACGGTTTGGGAGCTAGTAGCTGAAACGTGTTGACCTCCGCAATAGCGCCACCTAGGTGACGCGGGGACCAAATTTTCGAATCTGAGTAGCGGTCAGGATTTTCTATCAGACTGCCATGTCAGATTTTCCCTGGCAATTTCAGGCTCTTGCGCCCATATACTTTTAGCGGAGAAGAATAATAATAAATAATAAACTAGAACTGCAAGCAGTTATCAACGGGTTCCAAGCCCCCAGCGCCAGTCGCCTACCCGGCCCCGCCCTCCACTTCGCCAGTCCTCACGCGGTCCCGCCCCAAAAACACGTTCTCCCGCCGGCGTTCGTCAGCTCACTTCAACCGGCGCAATGAAAGTAACACTCAGGATACGTCATTAAACCTGCAAAGCCTATACACATATCTTTCAGAGGCATGGCTGACTCCTCAATCGTGATTACAATGGAATTCCACTGTTTCCTTATTAAAGAACGTGAAGATTTAATGAGTGAGGTTATCAAACAATGATCTATACATCAACAGAATATTACCAATAACATAAACACTTGATAATGTCTTTAGATTTAAAAGATTTTCAACAAAAACTATGAGTTTCATTTTGTGACTTACTGAACAAATGTTTTAAAAAATCATGAAAAATACATAAATCATCCTAAAATTACCAAAATATTCTCACATGGCAGTGTTAACATGCGGAATAATATGATGTTGTTTTTAAATCAGTAGACTCAAAGCTTTTTTGAAGAAAAATTGGGAAATATAACTATAAAGGTCACAACAAAAATAAAAATATTCATAAAAAAATAGTGCTACTTTCTAAAATTAGGAGAAAAATCTCAGATCACCATAGGTACATGTGGGATGTTATAAATGGCTTATATTTACTGTATACCTAAAAAGCTTTCTAACAAAAATTAATTACGTTGTTGTCCAAATATACAGAAAAACTGGTAAAAAGTTAAAAATTCATTAAAAATATACGCTTTTGTACAGAAATCTCAAAATATTCCCAGGTTGCCTCTGTGATGTGAGAATTCTTCTTATATTTTTGTTGGGGTCATAAATGTAAAACTGTACTTACAATAAAATAATACTTGCATTAGTGGCTGTAGACAAAAATATGTCCTATAATTAAACACTAGGGGGAGCTCAAATCAAGACGACATTTTTTTTTGTTTCATAACCCACCTAAGAGTGAACTTTGTGGCAAATTACAAGAAGATTGTGAGAACAGAATTTGCGCTACAATTGCTAGCCTAAAAACGTATTTTCGTAAATATAAAGCGCAAACCTCTTTGTGGAGCTGCGGCTTTCGTGACATAAGCTCTAGCCTATTCATTTAACACAATCTGGAAATCTTAGCCTCTTACATGCAAATAGTGATTTTTAGGAAATTTTTCAAATTTGAAATTTTAAATGATCATAAACCACGCCCACTTTGATCAATCATTACCATATTGATAATGTAGTCTTAAGACTTTATAGTGATGACAGCCACTAAGTTTCGTGCCGATCCATTTAGCCGGTTCAGCAGTATAATTTCTTCCCAGTTATAGCGCCCCCTATTGTTTAATCAAGTTGAAAACCAGGGCATACACTTGAATTGACCTTAGGTATGACTGTTATGAACAGCTTTGAAAAATGTCAAAATCTCTTGAAGTTACGCTAAAAAAACTTTTTCATTCCCAAAAAATTATTTTAAAAAATCATATTTAAAAAAATAAGCAAATTATCGAAAATCCCTTCACATCTTTTGGTCAGCCGCTCCTCCTCTCTTGTCAGGGAAAGTTTTGATGTGATTGAGTTTGACGGCCGGGAGGAGTTAACGAAAGTACGTTGTACTTACTATGCAAATTTCTACTAATTTGCATAAGTTTAAAACATTTTTTAAATTACTCATCTAAATTTGACTGACTCAAAGAAAACATTGGAATAGATCATTTGTTTTTTTACAAAAGAAATGGGGAGAAACATGCCAAAAATATTTTTGGGGTACCAGAGCGCCACCTATTGGACAAAATTCAAAAAATTTTCTGTGATTGTAGATGTCACGATGACTGATATGAATTGTAATTTTCTGTATAGAATATGTATTTTTCATGAGTAAAAGGGCGAAAATTTTTAAAGCCTATAAGCCACGCCCACTTTTTAATCATTTTCAAAATATAGCTTAAGGGTCCGACGATTAACATATGTGCCAAGTTCTGTGGAAATCCATCAAGCCGTTTAGCTGAAACAAACTTTTTGACTCTTTAGCGCCCCCTATTGGTGAATCCAAACAAAATGGGGTAGATAGGACTTACCGCTCATACTTTGTAAGGTTCTAGAGTCTCATCAATTTATTTTGAGAAATGGTGAAGATATCATCAATTAACACATGTGCTAGCTAGCTCACTGATTTTGACATGGTGTCATTAGCCCAATTTTCAATATTTCTGCATTTTTCTTCATCACAACAACTTAGCCTAGTCCGTAGATCACATGTACGAAGTTTGAAGTTGATTCGACGAAAAATGTCGAATAGGTGATTAAAACTAAGTTTTGCATTTTTTGCGATCTAGCAAAAAATCTAGTTAGGCGGAAATGGGCGTGGCCAATACAAAAAAGATGGAGAATCAATCAAGGATCATGTGCATATAAAGTTTTTGACTGTAGGACCTACGGTTTGGGAGCTAGTAGCTGAAACGTGTTGACCTCTGCAATAGCGCCACCTAGGTGACCCGGGGTCCAAATTTTCGAATCTGAGTAGCGGTCAGGATTTTCTATCAGACTGCCATGTCAGATTTTTCCTTGCAATTTCAGGCTCTTGCGCCCATACAGACACAGCGGAGAAGAATAATAATAATAAATAATAAATAATAAATAATGAAAAATCCGTAGAAAAACAATAGGGTTCCCTGCCCTTTGGGCTTGGAACCCTAATAATGAAAAATCCGTAGAAAAACAATAGGGTTCCCTGCCCTTTGGGCTTGGAACCCTAATAAATAATGAAAAATCCGTAGAAAAACAATAGGGTTCCCTGCCCTTTGGGCTTGGAACCCTAACTAGAACTGCAAGCAGTTATCAACGGGTTCCAAGCCCCCAGCGCCAGTCGCCCACCCGGCCCCGCCCTCACCTTCGCCAGTCCTCACGCGGTCCCGCCCCAAAAACACGTTCTCCCGCCGGCGTCCCGTCAGCTCACTTCAACCGGCGCAATGAAAGTAACACTCAGGATACGTCATTAAACCTGCAAATCCTATACACATCTTTCAGAGGCATGGCTGACTTCTCAATCGTGATTACAATGGAATTCCACTGTTTCCTTATTAAAGAACGTGAAGATTTAATGAGTGAGATTATCAAACAATAATCTATACATCAACAGAATATTACAAACAACATAAATACTTGATAATGTCTTTAGATTTAATTGATTTTCAACAAAAACAATGAGTTTCATTTTGTGACTTACTGACCAAATGTTTCAAAAAATCATGAAAAATACATAACTCATCATAAAATTACCAAAATATTCTCACATGGCAGTGTTGACATGTGGAATAATATGATGTTGTTTTTAAATCAGTAGACTCAAAGCTTTTTTGAAGAAAAATCAGTAAATATAACTGTAAGGGTCACAGTCAAAATTAAAATATTCATAAAAAAATAGTGCTACTTTCTAAAATTTATAGAAAAATCTCAGATCACCATAGGTACATGTTGAATGTTGTAATTGGTTTATATTTACTGTATACCTAAAAAACTTTCTAACAAAAATTAATTACGTTGTTGTCCAACTATACAGAAAAACTGGCAAAAAGTTAAAAAATCATTAAAAATCAATGCTTTCGTACAAAAATCTCAAAATATTCCGAGATTGCCTCTGTGATGTGAGAATTCTTTTTATATTTTTGTTGGGGTCATAAATGTAAAATTGTACCTACAATAAAATAATATTTGCGTTAGTTGCTGTAGACAAAAATATGTCCTATAATTAAACACAAGGGGGAGCTCAAATCAAGACGACATTTTTTTTTTTTTCATAAACCACCTAAGAGTGAACTTTATGGCAAATGTCAAGAAGATTGTGAAAACAGAATTTGCGCTACAATTGCTAGCCTAAAAATGTATTTTTGTAAATTTAAAGCGCAAACATCTTCGTGGAGCTGCGGTTTTCAATATCTAAGCTCATGGCTATCCAGTTAACATAATCTGGAAAACGTAGCTTCTTACATGAAAATAATGATTTTTAGGAAATTTTTCAAATTTGAAATTTTAAATGATCATAAACCACGCCCACATTGATCAATCATTACCATATTGATAATGTAGTCTTAAGACTCTACAATGATGACAACCACTAAGTTTCGTGCAGATCCATTTAACCAGGTCAGCAGTATAATGTATTGCTATTTATAGCGCCCCCTATTGTTTAATCAAGGTGAAAATCAAGACATACACTTGAATTGACCTTAGGTTTGACTGTTATGAACAGCTTTGAAAAATGTCCAAATATTTTGAAGTTATGCTAAAAAAACTTTTTCATTCCCCAAAAAATATTTAAAAAATTCATATTTAAAAAAGTAAGAAAATTATCCAAAATCCCTTCAGATCGTTTGGTCAGCCGCTCCTCCTCTCTTGTCAGGCAAAGTTGTGATGTGATTGGGTTTGACGGCCGGGAGGAGTTAACGAAAGTACGTTTGACTTACTATGCAAATTTCTACTGATTAGCATAAGTTTAAAACATTTTTTAAAATACTCATCTTAATTTGACTGAGTCAATGAACATACTGGATGAGACCATTTGCTTGTTTACCAAAATATTGAGGAGAAAAATGCCAAAAACATTTTTGGGGTACAACAGCGCCAACTATTGGACAAACTTCAAACTTTTTTCTGTGATTGTAGATGTCACTATGACTGATATAATTTGTAACTTTCTGTATAGAATATGTATTTTTCATCAGTTAAAGGGCAAAAAATTTTAAAGCCTATAAGCCACGCCCACTTTTTAATCATTTTCAAAATATAGCTTAAGGGTCCAATGATTAACATATGTGCCAAGTTCTGTGGAAATCCATCAAGCCGTTTAGCTCAAACTAACTTTTTGACTCTTTAGCGCCCCCTTTTGGTGAATCCAAACAAAATGGGGAAGGTAGGGCTTACCGCTCATACTTCATAAGGGTCTAGAGTCTCATCACTTTATCTTGAGATATGGTGAAGATATCATCAATTAGCACATGTGCTAGCTAGCGCACTGATTTTGACATGGTGTCATTAGCCCAATTTTGAATATTTCTGCGTTTTTCTGCATCACAACAACTTATCTTAGTCCATAGATCATATGTACGAAGTTTGAAGTTGATTCGACGAAAAATGACGAATAGGTGATTAAAACTAAGCTTTGCATTTTTTGCGATCTAGCAAAAAATCTAGTTAGGCGGAAATGGGCGTGGCCAATACAAAAAAGATGGGGAATCATCCAAGGATCATGGACATATAAAGTTTTTGACTGTAGGACCTACGGTTTGGGAGCTAGTAGCTGAAACGTGTTGACCTCCGCAATAGCGCCACCTAGGTGACGCGGGGTCCAAATTTTTGAATCTGAGTAGCGGTCAGGATTTTCTATCAGACTGCCATGTCAGATTTTCCCTGACAATTTCAGGCTCTTGCGCCCATATAGTTTTAGCGGAGAAGAATAATAATAAATAATAAACTAGAACTGCAAGCAGTTATCAACGGGTTCCAAGCCCCCAGCGCCAGTCGCCCACCCGCCCCGCCCTCAACTTCGCCAGTCCTCACGCGGTCCCGCCCCAAAAACACGTTCTCCCGCCGGCGTCCCGTCAGCTCACTTCAACCGGCGCAATGAAAGTAACACTCAGGATACGTCATTAAACCTGCAAAGCCTATACACATATCTTTCAGAGGCATGGCTGACTTCTCAATCATGATTACAATGGAATTCCACTGTTTCCTTATTAAAGAACGTGAAGATTTAATGAGTGAGATTGTCAAACAATCATCTATACATCAACAGAATATTACAAATAACATAAAGACTTGATAATGTCTTTAGATTTAATAGATTTTCAACAAAAACAATGAGTTTCATTTTGTGACTTACTGATCAATTGTTTTAAAAAATCATGAAAAATACATAAATCATCATAAAATTACCAAAATATTCTCACATGGCAGTGTTAACATGCGGAATAATATGATGTTGTTTTTAAATCAGTTGAATCAAAGCTTTTTTGAAGAAAAATTAGGAAATATAACTATAAAGGTCACAACAAAAATTTAAATATTCATAAAAAAATAGTGCTACTTTCTATAATTAGGAGAAAAATCTCAGATCACCATAGGTACGTGTGGAATGTTGTAAATGGCTTATATTTACTGTATACCTAAAAAGTTTTCTAACAAAAATTAATTACGTTGTTGTCCAACTATACAGAAAAACTGGTAAAAAGTTAAAAATTAATTAAAAATCTATGCTTTTGTACAGAAATCTCAAAATATTCCCAGGTTGCCTCTGTGACGTGAGAATTCTTCTTATATTTTTGTTGGGGTCATAAATGTAAAACTGTACTTACAATAAAATAATATTTGCATTAGTGTCTGTAGACAAAAATATGTCCTAAAATTAAACACAAGGGGGAGCTCATATCAAGACGACATTTTTTTTGTTTCATAAACCACCTAAGAGTGAACTTTGTAGCAAATTACAAGAAGGTTGTGAGAACAGAATTTGCGCTACAATTGCTAGCCTAAAAATGTATTTTCATAAATATAAAGCGTAAACCTCAACATGGAGCTGCGGCTTTCGTGACATAAGCTCTAGCCTATCCAGCTAACACAATCTGGAAATCTTAGCCTCTTACATGCAAATAATGATTTTTAGGAAATTTTTCAAATTTGAAATTTTAAATGATCATAAGCCACGCCCACTTTGATAAATCATTACCATATTGATAATGTAATCTTAAGACTCTATAGTGATGACAACCACTAAGTTTCGTGCAGATCCATTTAGCCAGTTCAGCAGTATAATTTCTTCCCAGTTATAGCGCCCCCTATTGTTTAATCAAGTTGAAAACCAGGACATACACTTGAATTGACCTTAGGTATGACTGTTATGAACAGCTTTGAAAAATGTCAAAATCTTTTGAAGTTACTCTAAAAAAACTTTTTCATTCTCCAAAATTAAAAAAAAAAATCATATTAAAAAAAATAAGCAAATTATCCAAAATCCCTTCACATCTTTTGGTCAGCCGCTCCTCCTCTCTTGTCAGGGAAAGATGTGATGTGATTGAGTTTGACGGCCGGGAGGAGTTAACGAAAGTACGTTGGACTTACTATGCAAATTTCTACTAATTTGCATAAGTTTAAAACATTTTTTAAAATACTCATCTAAATTTGACTGACTCAATGAACATACTGGATGAGATCATTTGTTTTTTTACGAAAGTAATGGGGAGAAACATGCCAAAAATATTTTTGGGGTACCACAGCGCCACCTATTGGACAAAATTCAAAAAATTTTCTGTGATTGTAGATGTCATTATGACTGATATGAATTGTAATTTTCTGTATAGAATATGTATTTTTCAGGAGTAAATGGGCGAAAACGTTTAAAGCCTATTTATAGCCTATAAGCCACGCCCACTTTTTAATCATTTTCAAAATATAGCTTAAGGGTCCGATGATTAACATATGTGCCAAGTTCTGTGGAAATCCATCAAGCCGTTTAGCTGAAACAAACTTTTTGACTCTTTAGCGCCCCCTATTGGTGAATCCACACAAAATCGGGTAGATAGGGCTTACCGCTCATACTTCATAAGGGTGTAGAGTCTCATCAATTTATCTTGAGAAATGGTGAAGATATCATCAATTACCACATGTGCTAGCTAGCACACTGATTTTGACATGGTGTCATTAGCCCAATTTTCAATATTTCTGCCTTTTTCTTCATCACCACAACTTATCTTAGTCTATAGATCATATGTACGAAGTTTGAAGTTGATTCGACGAAAAATGACGAATAGGTGATTAAAAGTAAGTTTTGAGTTTTTTGCGATCTAGCAAAAAATCTAGTTAGGCGGAAATGGGCGTGGCCAATACAAAAAAGATGGAGAATCACCCAAGGATCATGTACATATAAAGTTTATGACTGTAGGACCTACGGTTTGGGAGCTAGTAGCTGAAACGTGTTGACCTCCGCAATAGCGCCACCTAGGTGACGCGGGGTCCAAATTTTCGAATCTGAGTAGCGGTCAGGATTTTGTATCAGACTGCCATGTCAGATTTTTCCTGGCAATTTCTGGCTCCTGCCCCCATACAAACGTAGCGGAGAAGAATAATAAATAATAATGAAAAATCCGTAGAAAAACAATAGGGTTCCCTGCCCTTTGGGCTTGGAACCCTAACTAGAACTGCAAGCAGTTATCAACGGGTTCCAAGCCCCCAGCGCCAGTCGCCCACCCGCCCCGCCCTCCACTTCGCCAGTCCTCACGCGGTCCCGCCCCAAAAACACGTTCTCCCGCCGGCGTCCCGTCAGCTCACTTCAACCGGCGCAATGAAAGTAACACTCAGGATACGTCATTAAACCTGCAAAGCCTATACACATATCTTTCAGAGGCATGGCTGACTTCTCAATCGTGATTACAATGGAATTCCACTGTTTCCTTATTAAAGAACGTGAAGATTTAATGAGTGAGATTATCAAACAATGATCTATACATCAACAGAATATTACAAATAACATAAATACTCTATAATGTCTTTAGATTTAAAAGATTTTAAACAAAAACTATGAGTTTCATTTTGTGACTTGCTGACCAAATTTTTAAAAAAATCATGAAAAATACATAAATCATCATAAAATTACCAAAATATTCTCACATGGCAGTGTTAACATGCGGAATAATATGATGTTGTTTTTAAATCAGTAGACTCAAAGCTTTTTTGAAGAAAAATTGGGAAATATAACTACAAAGCTCACAACAAAAATTAAAATATTCATAAAAAAATAGTGCTACTTTCTAAAATTAGGAGAAAAATCTCAGATCACCATAGGTACATGTGGAATGTTGTAAATGGCTTATATTTACTGTATACCTAAAAATCTTTCTAACAAAAATTAATTACGTTGTTGTCCAACTATACAGAAAAACTGGTAAAAAGTAAAAAATTCATTAAAAATCTATGCTTTTGTACAGAAATCTCAAAATATTCCCAGGTTGCCTCTGTGATGTGAGAATTCTTGTTATATTTTTGTTGAGGTCATAAATGTAAAACTTTACTTACATTAAAATAAAATTTGCATTAGTGGCTGTAGACAAAAATATGTCCTATAATTAAACACAAGGGGGAGCTCAAATCAAGACGACATTTTTTTTCTTTCATAAACCACCTAAGATTGAACTTTGTACCAAATTACAAGAAGATTGTGAGAAGAGAATTTGCGCTACAATTGCTAGCCTAAAAATGTATTTTCATAAATATAAAGCGCAAACCTCTTCGTGGAGCTGCGGCCTTCGTGACATAAGCTCTAGCCTATCCAGTTAACACAATCTGGAAATCTTAGCCTCTTACATGCAAATAATGATTTTTAGGAAATTTTTCAACTTTGAAATTTTAAATGATCATAAACCACGCCCACTTTGATCAATCATTACCATATTGATAAAGTAGTCTTAAGACTCTAGAATGATGACAACCACTAAGTTTCGTGCAGATCCATTTAACCAGTTCAG
Source organism: Nothobranchius furzeri (assembly GCF_043380555.1). Taxonomy (NCBI): domain Eukaryota; kingdom Metazoa; phylum Chordata; class Actinopteri; order Cyprinodontiformes; family Nothobranchiidae; genus Nothobranchius; species Nothobranchius furzeri. The sequence goes on from NC_091742.1 coordinate 23,100,049, forward strand.
CAGTATAATGTCTTGCTATTTATAGCGCCCCCTATTGTTTAATCAAGGTGAAAATCAAGACATACACTTGAATTGACCTTAGGTATGACTGTTATGAACAGCTTTGAAAAATGTCAAAACCTTTTGAAGTTATGCTAAAAAAACATTTTCATTCCCAAAAAATTATTTAAAAAAATCATATTAAAAAAAAAAAGCAAATTATCCAAAATCCCTTCACATCTTTTGGTCAGCCGCTCCTCCTCTCTTGTCAGGGAAAGATGTGATGTGATTGAGTTTGACGGCCGGGAGGAGTTAACGAAAGTACGTTGGACTTACTATGCAAATTTCTACTAATTTGCATAAGTTTAAAACATTTTTTAAAATACTCATCTAAATTTGACTGACTCAATGAACATACTGGATGAGATCATTTGTTTTTTTACGAAAGTAATGGGGAGAAACATGCCAAAAACATTTTTGGGGTACCACAGCGCCACCTATTGGACAAAATTCAAAAAATTTTCTGTGATTGTAGATGTCATTATGACTGATATGAATTGTAATTTTCTGTATAGAATATGTATTTTTCAGGAGTAAATGGGCGAAAACGTTTAAAGCCTATTTATAGCCTATAAGCCACGCCCACTTTTTAATCATTTTCAAAATATAGCTTAAGGGTCCGATGATTAACATATGTGCCAAGTTCTGTGGAAATCCATCAAGCCGTTTAGCTGAAACAAACTTTTTGACTCTTTAGCGCCCCCTATTGGTGAATCCACACAAAATCGGGTAGATAGGGCTTACCGCTCATACTTCATAAGGGTGTAGAGTCTCATCAATTTATCTTGAGAAATGGTGAAGATATCATCAATTACCACATGTGCTAGCTAGCACACTGATTTTGACATGGTGTCATTAGCCCAATTTTCAATATTTCTGCATTTTTCTTCATCACCACAACTTATCTTAGTCCATAGATCATATGTACGAAGTTTGAAGTTGATTCGACGAAAAATGACGAATAGGTGATTAAAAGTAAGTTTTGAGTTTTTTGCGATCTAGCAAAAAATCTAGTTAGGCGGAAATGGGCGTGGCCAATACAAAAAAGATGGAGAATCACCCAAGGATCATGTACATATAAAGTTTATGACTGTAGGACCTACGGTTTGGGAGCTAGTAGCTGAAACGTGTTGACCTCCGCAATAGCGCCACCTAGGTGACGCGGGATCCAAATTTTCGAATCTGAGTAGCGGTCAGGATTTTGTATCAGACTGCCATGTCAGATTTTTCCTGGCAATTTCTGGCTCCTGCCCCCATACAAACGTAGCGGAGAAGAATAATAAATAACTAGAACTGCAAGCAGTTATCAACGGGTTCCAAGCCCCCAGCGCCAGTCGCCCACCCGCCCCGCCCTCAACTTCGCCAGTCCTCACGCGGTCCCGCCCCAAAAACACGTTCTCCCGCCGGCGTCCCGTCAGCTCACTTCAACCGGCGCAATGAAAGTAACACTCAGGATACGTCATTAAACCTGCAAAGCCTATACACATATCTTTCAGAGGCATGGCTGACTTCTCAATCGTGATTACAATGGAATTCCACTGTTTCCTTATTAAAGAACGTGAAGATTTAATGAGTGAGATTATCAAACAATCATCTATACATCAACAGAATATTACAAATAACATAAAGACTTGATAATGTCTTTAGATTTAATAGATTTTCAACAAAAACAATGAGTTTCATTTTGTGACTTACTGATCAATTGTTTTAAAAAATCATGAAAAATACATAAATCATCATAAAATTACCAAAATATTCTCACATGGCAGTGTTAACATGCGGAATAATATGATGTTGTTTTTAAAGCAGTTGACTCAAAGCTTTTTTGAAGAAAAATTAGGAAATATAACTATAAAGGTCACAACAAAAATTTAAATATTCATAAAAAAATAGTGCTACTTTCTATAATTAGGAGAAAAATCTCAGATCACCATAGGTACGTGTGGAATGTTGTAAATGGCTTATATTTACTGTATACCTAAAAAGTTTTCTAACAAAAATTAATTACGTTGTTGTCCAACTATACAGAAAAACTGGTAAAAAGTTAAAAATTAATTAAAAATCTATGCTTTTGTACAGAAATCTCAAAATATTCCCAGGTTGCCTCTGTGACGTGAGAATTCTTCTTATATTTTTGTTGGGGTCATAAATGTAAAACTGTACTTACAATAAAATAATATTTGCATTAGTGTCTGTAGACAAAAATATGTCCTAAAATTAAACACAAGGGGAGCTCATATCAAGACGACATTTTTTTTGTTTCATAAACCACCTAAGAGTGAACTTTGTAGCAAATTACAAGAAGGTTGTGAGAACAGAATTTGTGCTACAATTGCTAGCCTAAAAATGTATTTTCATAAATATAAAGCGTAAACCTCAACATGGAGCTGCGGCTTTCGTGACATAAGCTCTAGCCTATCCAGCTAACACAATCTGGAAATCTTAGCCTCTTACATGCAAATAATGATTTTTAGGAAATTTTTCAAATTTGAAATTTTAAATGATCATAAGCCACGCCCACTTTGATAAATCATTACCATATTGATAATGTAATCTTAAGACTCTATAGTGATGACAACCACTAAGTTTCGTGCAGATCCATTTAGCCAGTTCAGCAGTATAATTTCTTCCCAGTTATAGCGCCCCCTATTGTTTAATCAAGTTGAAAACCAGAACATACACTTGAATTGACCTTAGGTATGACTGTTATGAACAGCTTTGAAAAATGTCAAAATCTTTTGAAGTTACTCTAAAAAAACTTTTTCATTCTCCAAAATTTAAAAAAAAAATCATATAAAAAAAAATAAGCAAATTATCCAAAATCCCTTCACATCTTTTGGTCAGCCGCTCCTCCTCTCTTGTCAGGGAAAGATGTGATGTGATTGAGTTTGACGGCCGGGAGGAGTTAACGAAAGTACGTTGGACTTACTATGCAAATTTCTACTAATTTGCATAAGTTTAAAACATTTTTTAAAATACTCATCTAAATTTGACTGACTCAGTGAACATACTGGATGAGATCATTTGTTTTTTTACGAAAGTAATGGGGAGAAACATGCCAAAAATATTTTTGGGGTACCACAGCGCCACCTATTGGACAAAATTCAAAAAATTTTCTGTGATTGTAGATGTCATTATGACTGATATGAATTGTAATTTTCTGTATAGAATATGTATTTTTCAGGAGTAAATGGGCGAAAACGTTTAAAGCCTATTTATAGCCTATAAGCCACGCCCACTTTTTAATCATTTTCAAAATATAGCTTAAGGGTCCGATGATTAACATATGTGCCAAGTTCTGTGGAAATCCATCAAGCCGTTTAGCTGAAACAAACTTTTTGACTCTTTAGCGCCCCCTATTGGTGAATCCACACAAAATCGGGTAGATAGGGCTTACCGCTCATACTTCATAAGGGTGTAGAGTCTCATCAATTTATCTTGAGAAATGGTGAAGATATCATCAATTACCACATGTGCTAGCTAGCACACTGATTTTGACATGGTGTCATTAGCCCAATTTTCAATATTTCTGCCTTTTTCTTCATCACCACAACTTATCTTAGTCCATAGGTCATATGTACGAAGTTTGAAGTTGATTCGACGAAAAATGACGAATAGGTGATTAAAAGTAAGTTTTGAGTTTTTTGCGATCTAGCAAAAAATCTAGTTAGGCGGAAATGGGCGTGGCCAATACAAAAAAGATGGAGAATCACCCAAGGATCATGTACATATAAAGTTTATGACTGTAGGACCTACGGTTTGGGAGCTAGTAGCTGAAACGTGTTGACCTCCGCAATAGCGCCACCTAGGTGACGCGGGGTCCAAATTTTCGAATCTGAGTAGCGGTCAGGATTTTGTATCAGACTGCCATGTCAGATTTTTCCTGGCAATTTCTGGCTCCTGCCCCCATACAAACGTAGCGGAGAAGAATAATAAATAATAATGAAAAATCCGTAGAAAAACAATAGGGTTCCCTGCCCTTTGGGCTTGGAACCCTAATTACTTTGTTGTCCAACTATACAGAAAAACTGGTAAAAAGTTAAAAATTCATTAAAAATCTATGCTTTTGTATAGAAATCTCAAAATATTCCCAGGTTGCTTCTGTGATGTGAGAATTCTTCTCATATTTTTGATGGGGTCATAAATGTAAAACTGTACTTACAATAAAATAATATTTGCATTAGTGGCTGTAGACAAAAATATGTCCTACAATTAAACACTAGGGGGAGCTCAAATCAAGACGACATTTTTTTTGTTTCATAAACCACCTAAGAGTGAACTTTTTGGCAAATTACAAGAAGATTGTGAGAACAGAATTTGCGCTACAATTGCTAGCCTAAAAATTTATTTTCGTAAATATAAAGCGCACACCTCTTCGTGGAGCTGCGGCTTTCGTGACCTAAGCTCTAGCCTATCCAGTTAAGACAATCTGGAAATCTTAGCCTGTTACATGCAAATAGTGATTTTTAGGAAATTTTTCAAATTTGAAATTTTAAATGATCATAAACCACGCCCACTTTGATCAATCATTACCATATTGATATTGTGGTCTTAAGACTCTATAGTGATGATAACCACTAAGTTTCGTGCAGATCCATTTAGCCAGTTCAGCAGTATAATTTCTTCCCAGTTATAGCGCCCCCTATTGTTTAATCAAGTTGAAAACCAGGACATACACTTGAATTGACCTTAGGTATGGCTGTTATGAACAGCTTTGAAAATTGTCAAAATCTTTTGAAGTTACGCTAAAAAAACTTTTTCATTCCCAAAAAATTATTTTAAAAAATCATATAAAAAAAAATAAGCAAATTATCCAAAATCCCTTCACAACTTTTGGTCAGCCGCTCCTCCTCTCTTGTCAGGGAAAGTTGTGATGTGATTGAGTTTGACGGCCGGGAGGAGTTAACGAAAGTACGTTTGACATACTATGCAAATTTCTACTAATTAGCATAAGTTTAAAACACTTTTTAAAATACTCATCTAAATTTGACTGACTCAATGAACATACTGGATGAGATCATTTGTTTGTTTACGAAAAAAATGGGGAGAAACATGCCAAAAATATTTTTGGGGTACCACAGCGCCACCTATTGGACAAAATTCAAAAAATTTTCTGTGATTGTAGATGTCACTATGACTGATAAGAATTGTAATTTTCTGTTTAGAATATATATTTTTCATGAGTAAAAGGGCGAAAAATTTTAAAGCCTATAAGCCACGCCCACTTTTTAATCATTTTCAAAATGTAGCTTAAGGGTCCGATGACTAACATATGTGCCAAGTTCTGGGGAAATCCATCAAGCCGTTTAGCTCAAACAAACTTTTTGACTCTTTAGCGCCCCCTATTGGTGAATCCAAACAAAATGGGGTAGATAGGGCTTACCGCTCATACTTCATAAGGGTCTAGAGTCTCATCAGTTTATCTTGAGAAATGGTGAAGATATCATCAATTACCACATGTGCTAGCTAGCGCGCTGATTTTGACATGGTGTCATTAGCCCAATTTTCAATATTTCTGCATTTTTCTTCATCACAACAACTTAGCTTAGTCCATAGATCACATGTACGAAGTTTGAAGTTGATTCGACAAAAAATGATGAATAGGTGATTAAAAGTAAGTTTTGCGTTTTTTGCGATCTAGCAAAAAATCTAGTTAGGCGGAAATGGGCGTGGCCAATACAAAAAAGATGGAGAATCATCCAAGGATCATGGACATATGAAGTTTTTGACTATAGGACCTACGGTTTGGGAGCTAGTAACTAAAACGTGTTGACCTCCGCAATAGCGCCACCTAGGTGACGCGGGGTCCAAATTTTCGAATCTGAGTAGCGGTCAGGATTTTCTATCAGACTGCCATGTCAGATTTTCCCTGGCAATTTCAGGCTCTTGCGCCCATACAGACACAGCGGAGAAGAATAATAATAATAAACTAGAACTGCAAGCAGTTATCAACGGGTTCCAAGCCACCAGCGCCAGTCGCCCACCCGCCCCGCCCTCAACTTCGCCAGTCCTCACGCGGTCCCGCCCCAAAAACACGTTCTCCCGCCGGCGTCCCGTCAGCTCACTTCAACCGGCGCAATGAAACTAACACTCAGGATACGTCATTAAACCGGCTAAGCCTATACACATATCTTTCAGAGGCATGGCTGACTTCTCAATCGTGATTACAATGGAATTCCACTGTTTCCTTATTAAAGAACGTGAAGATTTAATGAGTGAGATTATTAAACAATAATCTATACATCAACAGAATGTTACAAATAACATAAATACTTTATAATGTGTTTAGATTTAATAGATTTTCAACAAAAACAATGAGTTTCATTTTGTGACTTGCTGACCAAATGTTTAAAAAAATCATGAAAAATACACAACTCATCCTAAAATTACCAAAATATTCTCACATGGCAGTGGTAACATGCGGAATAATATGATGTTGTTTTTAAATCAGTAGACTCAAAGCTTTTTTAAAGAAAAATTGGGAAATATAACTATAAAGGTCACAACAAAAATTAAAATATTCATAAAAAAATAGTGCTACTTTCTAAAATTAGGAGAAAAATCTCAGATAACCATAGGTACATGTGGAATGTTGTAAATGGCTTATATTTACTGTATACCTAAAAAGCTTTCTAACAAAAATTAATTACGTTGTTGTCCAACTATACAAAATAACTGGCAAAAAGTAAAAAATTCATTAAAAATCAATGCTTTTGTACAAAAATCTCAAAATATTCCCAGATTGCCTCTGTGACGTGTGTATTGTGGTCATATTTTTGTAAGATCATAAATGTAAAACTTTTCTTACAATAAAATAATATTTGCATTAGTGGCTGTAGACAAAAATATGTCCTATAATTGAACACTAGGGGGAGCTCAAATCAAGACGACATTTTTTTTTGTTTCATAAACCACCTAAGAGTGAACTTTGTGGTAAATTACAAGAAGATTGTGAGAACAGAATTTGTGCCACACTTGCTAGCGTAAAAATGTATTTTTGTTAATATAAAGCGCAAACCTCTTTGTGGAGCTGCGGCTATCGTGACATAAGCTCTAGCCTATCCAGTAACCACAATCTGGAAATCTTAGCCTCTTACATGCAAATAGTGATTTTTAGGAAATTTTTCAAATTTGAAATTTTAAATGATCGTAAACCACGCCCACTTTGATCAATCATTACCATATTGATAATGTAGTCTTAAGACTCTATAGTGATGACAACCACTAAGTTTCGTGCAGATCCATTTAGCTGGTTGAGCAGTATAATTTCTTCCCAGTTATAGCGCCCCCTATTGTTTAATCAAGTTGAAAACCAGGACATACACTTGAATTGACCTTAGGTATGAGTGTTATGAACAGCTTTGAAAAATGTCAAAATCTTTTGAAGTTACGCTAAAAAAACTTTTTCATTCCCAAAAAATTATTTAAAAAAATCATATTAAAAAAAATAAGCAAATTATCCAAAATCCCTTCACAACTTTTGGTCAGCCGCTCCCCCCCTCTTGTCAGGCAAAGTTGTGATGTGATTGAGTTTGACGGCCGGGAGGAGTTAACGAAAGTACGTTTGACTTACTATGCAAATTTCTACTAATTAGCATAAGTTTAAATTATTTTTTAAAATACTCATCTAAATTTGACTGACTCAATGAACATACTGGATGAGCCCATTTGTTTTTTTACTAAAACATTGAGGAGAGACATGCCAAAACCTTTTTTGGGGTACAACAGCGCCACCTATTGGACAAAATTCAAATTTATATCTGTGATTGTAGATGTCACTATGACTGATAAAATTTGTAACTTTCTGTATAGAATATGTATTTTTCATCAGTTAAAGGGCGAAAATTTTTAAAGCCTATAAGCCACGCCCACTTTTTAATCATTTTCAAAATATAGCTTAAAGGTCTGATGATTAACATATGTGCCAAGTTCTGTGGAAATCCATCAAGCCGTTTAGCTCAAACTAACTTTTTGCCTCTTTAGCGCCCCCTTTTGGTGAATCCGAACAAAATGGGGAAGATAGGGCTTACCGCTCATACTTCATAAGGGTCTAGAGTCTCATCACTTTATCTTGAGATATGGTGAAGATATCATCAATTAGCACATGTGATAGCTAGCGCACTGATTTTGACATGTTGTCATTAGCCCAATTTTCAATATTTCTGCGTTTTTCTGCATCACAACAACTTATCTTAGTCCATAGATCATATGTACAAAGTTTGAAGTTGATTCGACGAAAAATGACGAATAGGTGATTAAAACTAAGTTTTGCATTTTTTGCGATCTAGCAAAAAATCTAGTTAGGCGGAAATGGGCGTGGCCAATACAAAAAAGATGGAGAATCATCCAAGGATCATGGACATATAAAGTTTTTGACTATAGGACCTACGGTTTGGGAGCTAGTAACTAAAACGTGTTGACCTCCGCAATAGCGCCACCTAGGTGACGCGGGGTCCAAATTCTCGAACCTGAGTAGCGGTCAGGATTTTCTATCAGACTGCCATGTCAGATTTTCCCTGGCAATTTCAGGCTCTTGCGCCCATACAGACACAGCGGAGAAGAATAATAATAATAAATAATAAATAATAAATAATGAAAAATCCGTAGAAAAACAATAGGGTTCCCTGCCCTTTGGGCTTGGAACCCTAATAATAAATAATAAATAATGAAAAATCCGTAGAAAAACAATAGGGTTCCCTGCCCTTTGGGCTTGGAACCCTAACTAGAACTGCAAGCAGTTATCAACGGGTTCCAAGCCCCCAGCGCCAGTCGCCCACCCGCCCCGCCCTCAACTTCGCCAGTCCTCACGCGGTCCCGCCCCAAAAACACGTTCTCCCGCCGGCGTCCCGTCAGCTCACTTCAACCGGCGCAATGAAAGTAACACTCAGGATACGTCATTAAACCTGCAAAGCCTATACACATATCTTTCAGAGGCATGGCTGACTTCTCAATCGTGATTACAATGGAATTCCACTGTTTCCTTATTAAAGAACGTGAAGATTTAATGAGTGAGATTATCAAACAATCATCTATACATCAACAGAATATTACAAATAACATAAAGACTTGATAATGTCTTTAGATTTAATAGATTTTCAACAAAAACAATGAGTTTCATTTTGTGACTTACTGATCAATTGTTTTAAAAAATCATGAAAAATACATAAATCATCATAAAATTACCAAAATATTCTCACATGGCAGTGTTAACATGCGGAATAATATGATGTTGTTTTTAAATCAGTTGACTCAAAGCTTTTTTGAAGAAAAATTAGGAAATATAACTATAAAGGTCACAACAAAAATTTAAATATTCATAAAAAAATAGTGCTACTTTCTATAATTAGGAGAAAAATCTCAGATCACCATAGGTACGTGTGGAATGTTGTAAATGGCTTATATTTACTGTATACCTAAAAAGTTTTCTAACAAAAATTAATTACGTTGTTGTCCAACTATACAGAAAAACTGGTAAAAAGTTAAAAATTAATTAAAAATCTATGCTTTTGTACAGAAATCTCAAAATATTCCCAGGTTGCCTCTGTGACGTGAAAATTCTTCTTATATTTTTGTTGGGGTCATAAATGTAAAACTGTACTTACAATAAAATAATATTTGCATTAGTGTCTGTAGACAAAAATATGTCCTAAAATTAAACACAAGGGGGAGCTCATATCAAGACGACATTTTTTTTGTTTCATAAACCACCTAAGAGTGAACTTTGTAGCAAATTACAAGAAGGTTGTGAGAACAGAATTTGCGCTACAATTGCTAGCCTAAAAAATGTATTTTCATAAATATAAAGCGTAAACCTCAACATGGAGCTGCGGCTTTCGTGACATAAGCTCTAGCCTATCCAGCTAACACAATCTGGAAATCTTAGCCTCTTACATGCAAATAATGATTTTTAGGAAATTTTTTAAATTTGAAATTTTAAATGATCATAAGCCACGCCCACTTTGATAAATCTTTACCATATTGATAATGTAATCTTAAGACTCTATAGTGATGACAACCACTAAGTTTCGTGCAGATCCATTTAGCCAGTTCAGCAGTATAATTTCTTCCCAGTTATAGCGCCCCCTATTGTTTAATCAAGTTGAAAACCAGGACATACACTTGAATTGACCTTAGGTATGACTGTTATGAACAGCTTTTAAAAATGTCAAAATCTTTTGAAGTTACTCTAAAAAAACTTTTTCATTCTCCAAAATTTAAAAAAAAAAATCATATTAAAAAAAATAAGCAAATTATCCAAAATCCCTTCACATCTTTTGGTCAGCCGCTCTTCCTCTCTTGTCAGGGAAAGATGTGATGTGATTGAGTTTGACGGCCGGGAGGAGTTAACGAAAGTACGTTGGACTTACTATGCAAATTTCTACTAATTTGCATAAGTTTAAAACATTTTTTAAAATACTCATCTAAATTTGACTGACTCAATGAACATACTGGAGGAGATCATTTGTTTTTTTTACGAAAGTAATGGGGAGAAACATGCCAAAAATATTTTTGGGGTACCACAGCGCCACCTATTGGACAAAATTCAAAAAATTTTCTGTGATTGTAGATGTCATTATGACTGATATGAATTGTAATTTTCTGTATAGAATATGTATTTTTCAGGAGTAAATGGGCGAAAACGTTTAAAGCCTATTTATAGCCTATAAGCCACGCCCACTTTTTAATCATTCTCCAAATATAGCTTAAGGGTCCGATGATTAACATATGTGCCAAGTTCTGTGGAAATCCATCAAGCCGTTTAGCTGAAACAAACTTTTTGACTCTTTAGCGCCCCCTATTGGTGAATCCACACAAAATCGGGTAGATAGGGCTTACCGCTCATACTTCATAAGGGTGTAGAGTCTCATCAATTTATCTTGAGAAATGGTGAAGATATCATCAATTACCACATGTGCTAGCTAGCACACTGATTTTGACATGGTGTCATTAGCCCAATTTTCAATATTTCTGCCTTTTTCTTCATCACCACAACTTATCTTAGTTCATAGATCATATGTACGAAGTTTGAAGTTGATTCGACGAAAAATGACGAATAGGTGATTAAAAGTAAGTTTTGAGTTTTTTGCGATCTAGCAAAAAATCTAGTTAGGCGGAAATGGGCGTGGCCAATACAAAAAAGATGGAGAATCACCCAAGGATCATGTACATATAAAGTTTATGACTGTAGGACCTACGGTTTGGGAGCTAGTAGCTGAAACGTGTTGACCTCCGCAATAGCGCCACCTAGGTGACGCGGGGTCCAAATTTTCGAATCTGAGTAGCGGTCAGGATTTTGTATCAGACTGCCATGTCAGATTTTTCCTGGCAATTTCTGGCTCCTGCCCCCATACAAACGTAGCGGAGAAGAATAATAAATAATAATGAAAAATCCGTAGAAAAACAATAGGGTTCCCTGCCCTTTGGGCTTGGAACCCTAATAATGAAAAATCCGTAGAAAAACAATAGGGTTCCCTGCCCTTTGGGCTTGGAACCCTAATAATGAAAAATCCGTAGAAAAACAATAGGGTTCCCTGCCCTTTGGGCTTGGAACCCTAATAATAAATAATAAATAATGAAAAATCCGTAGAAAAACAATAGGGTTCCCTGCCCTTTGGGCTTGGAACCCTAACTAGAACTGCAAGCAGTTATCAACGGGTTCCAAGCCCCCAGCGCCAGTCGCCCACCCGGCCCCGCCCTCACCTTCGCCGGTCCTCACGCGGTCCCACCCCAAAAACACGTTCTCCCGCCGGCGTCCCGTCAGCTCACTTCAACCGGCGCAATGACAGTAACACTCAGGATACGTCATTAAACTTGCAAAGCCTATCCACAAATCTTTCAGAGGCATGGCTGACTTCTCAATCGTGATTACAATGGAATTCCACTGTTTCCCTATTAAAGAACGTGAAGATTTAATGAGTGAGATTATCAAACAATGATCTATACATCAACAGAATATTACAAATAACATAAATACTTGATAATGTCTTTAGATTTAAAAGATTTTCAACAAAAACTATGAGTTTCATTTTGTGACTTATGACCAAATGTTTTAAAAAATCATGAAAAATACATAAATCATCCTAAAATTACCAAAATATTCTCACATGGCAGTGTTAACATGCGGAATAATATGATGTTGTTTTTAAATCAGTAGACTCAAAGCTTTTTTGAAGAAAAATTGGGAAATATAACTATAAAGGTCACAACAAAAATTAAAATATTCATAAAAAAATAGTGCTACTTTCTAAAATTAGGAGAAAAATCTCAGATCACCATAGGTACATGTGGAATGTTGTAAATGGCTTATATTTACTGTATACCTAAAAAGCTTTCTAAAACAAATATTAATTACGTTGTTGTCCAACTATACAGAAAAACTGGTAAAAAGTTAAAAATTCATTAAAAATCTATGCTTTTGTATAGAAATCTCAAAATATTCCCAGGTTGCTTCTGTGATGTGAGAATTCTTCTCATATTTTTGATGGGGTCATAAATGTAAAACTGTACTTACAATAAAATAATATTTGCATTAGTGGCTGTAGACAAAAATATGTCCTACAATTAAACACTAGGGGGAGCTCAAATCAAGACGACATTTTTTTTCTTTCATAAACCACCTAAGAGTGAACTTTTTGGCAAATTACAAGAAGATTGTGAGAATAGAATTTGCGCTACAATTGCTAGCCTAAAAATTTATTTTCGTAAATATAAAGCGCACACCTCTTCGTGGAGCTGCGGCTTTCGTGACCTAAGCTCTAGCCTATCCATTTAAGACAATCTGGAAATCTTAGCCTGTTACATGCAAATAGTGATTTTTAGGAAATTTTTCAAATTTGAAATTTTAAATGATCATAAACCACGCCCACTTGGATCAATCATTACCATATTGATATTGTGGTCTTAAGACTCTATAGTGATGATAACCACTAAGTTTCGTGCAGATCCATTTAGCCAGTTCAGCAGTATAATTTCTTCCCAGTTATAGCGCCCCCTATTGTTTAATCAAGTTGAAAACCAGGACATACACTTGAATTGACCTTAGGTATGGATGTTATGAACAGCTTTGAAAAATGTCAAAATCTTTTGAAGTTACGCTAAAAAAACTTTTTCATTCCCAAAAAAATATTTTAAAAAATCATATTAAAAAAAATAAGCAAATTATCCAAAATCCCTTCACAACTTTTGGTCAGCCGCTCCTCCTCGCTTGTCAGGGAAAGTTGTGATGTGATTGAGTTTGACGGCCGGGAGGAGTTAACGAAAGTACGTTTGACTTACTATGCAAATTTCTACTAATTAGCATAAGTTTAAAACACTTTTTAAAATACTCATCTAAATTTGACTGACTCAATGAACATACTGGATGAGATCATTTGTTTGTTTACGAAAAAAATGGGGAGAAACATGCCAAAAACATTTTTGGGGTACCACAGCGCCACCTATTGGACAAAATTCAAAAAAAATTCTGTGATTGTAGATGTCGCTATGACTGATATGAATTATAACTTTCTGTATAGAATATGTATTTTTCATGAGTAAAAGGGCGAAAATTTTTAAAGCCTATAAGCCACGCCCACTTTTTAATCATTTTCAAAATATAGCTTAAGGGTCCGATGATTAACATATGTGCCAAGTTCTGTGGAAATCCATCAATCCGTTTAGCTGAAACAAACTTTTTGACTCTTTAGCGCCCCCTATTGGTGAATCCAAACAAAATGGGGTAGATAGGGCTTACCGCTCATACTTCATAAGGGTCTAGAGTCTCATCTATTTATCTTGAGAAATGTTGAAGATATCATCAATTACCACATGTGCTAGCTAGCACACTGATTTTGACATGGTGTCATTAGCCCAATTTTCAATATTTCTGCATTTTTCTTCATCACAACAACTTATCTTAGTCCATAGATCACATGTACGAAGTTTGAAGTTGATTCGACGAAAAATGACGAATAGGTGATTAAAAGTAAGTTTTGCGTTTTTTGCGATCTAGCAAAAAATCTAGTTAGGCGGAAATGGGCGTGGCCAATACAAACGACGTGCAGAATTCTCCAAGGATCATGTACATATAAAATATATGACTGTAGGACCTACGGTTTGGGAGCTAGTAGCTGAAACGTGTTCACCTCCGCAATAGCGCCACCTAGGTGACGCGGGGTCCAAATTTTCGAATCTGAGTAGCGGTCAGGATTTTCTATCAGACTGCCATGTCAGATTTTTCCTGCCAATTTCAGGCTCTTGCGCCCCTACACTTTTACCGGAGAAGAATAATGAATAATAAACTAGAACTGCAAGCAGTTATCAACGGGTTCCAAGCCCCCAGCGCCAGTCGCCCACCCGGCCCCGCCCTCACCTTCGCCAGTCCTCACGCGGTCCCGCCCCAAAAACACGTTCTCCCGCCGGCGTCCCGTCAGCTCACTTCAACCGGCGCAATGAAAGTAACACTCAGGATACGTCATTAAACCTGCAAATCCTATACACATCTTTCAGAGGCATGGCTGACTTCTCAATCGTGATTACAATGGAATTCCACTGTTTCCTTATTAAAGAACGTGAAGATTTAATGAGTGAGATTATCAAACAATAATCTATACATCAACAGAATATTACAAACAACATAAATACTTGATAATGTCTTTAGATTTAATTGATTTTCAACAAAAACAATGAGTTTCATTTTGTGACTTACTGACCAAATGTTTCAAAAAATCATGAAAAATACATAACTCATCATAAAATTACCAAAATATTCTCACATGGCAGTGTTGACATGTGGAATAATATGATGTTGTTTTTAAATCAGTAGACTCAAAGCTTTTTTGAAGAAAAATCAGTAAATATAACTGTAAGGGTCACAGTCAAAATTAAAATATTCATAAAAAAATAGTGCTACTTTCTAAAATTTATAGAAAAATCTCAGATCACCATAGGTACATGTTGAATGTTGTAATTGGTTTATATTTACTGTATACCTAAAAAACTTTCTAACAAAAATTAATTACGTTGTTGTCCAACTATACAGAAAAACTGGCAAAAAGTTAAAAAATCATTAAAAATCAATGCTTTCGTACAAAAATCTCAAAATATTCCGAGATTGCCTCTGTGATGTGAGAATTCTTTTTATATTTTTGTTGGGGTCATAAATGTAAAATTGTACCTACAATAAAATAATATTTGCGTTAGTTGCTGTAGACAAAAATATGTCCTATAATTAAACACAAGGGGGAGCTCAAATCAAGACGACATTTTTTTTTTTTTTCATAAACCACCTAAGAGTGAACTTTATGGCAAATGTCAAGAAGATTGTGAAAACAGAATTTGCGCTACAATTGCTAGCCTAAAAATGTATTTTTGTAAATTTAAAGCGCAAACATCTTCGTGGAGCTGCGGTTTTCAATATCTAAGCTCATGGCTATCCAGTTAACATAATCTGGAAAACGTAGCTTCTTACATGAAAATAATGATTTTTAGGAAATTTTTCAAATTTGAAATTTTAAATGATCATAAACCACGCCCACATTGATCAATCATTACCATATTGATAATGTAGTCTTAAGACTCTACAATGATGACAACCACTAAGTTTCGTGCAGATCCATTTAACCAGGTCAGCAGTATAATGTATTGCTATTTATAGCGCCCCCTATTGTTTAATCAAGGTGAAAATCAAGACATACACTTGAATTGACCTTAGGTTTGACTGTTATGAACAGCTTTGAAAAATGTCCAAATATTTTGAAGTTATGCTAAAAAAACTTTTTCATTCCCCAAAAAATATTTAAAAAATTCATATTTAAAAAAGTAAGAAAATTATCCAAAATCCCTTCAGATCGTTTGGTCAGCCGCTCCTCCTCTCTTGTCAGGCAAAGTTGTGATGTGATTGGGTTTGACGGCCGGGAGGAGTTAACGAAAGTACGTTTGACTTACTATGCAAATTTCTACTGATTAGCATAAGTTTAAAACATTTTTTAAAATACTCATCTTAATTTGACTGAGTCAATGAACATACTGGATGAGACCATTTGCTTGTTTACCAAAATATTGAGGAGAAAAATGCCAAAAACATTTTTGGGGTACAACAGCGCCAACTATTGGACAAACTTCAAACTTTTTTCTGTGATTGTAGATGTCACTATGACTGATATAATTTGTAACTTTCTGTATAGAATATGTATTTTTCATCAGTTAAAGGGCAAAAAATTTTAAAGCCTATAAGCCACGCCCACTTTTTAATCATTTTCAAAATATAGCTTAAGGGTCCAATGATTAACATATGTGCCAAGTTCTGTGGAAATCCATCAAGCCGTTTAGCTCAAACTAACTTTTTGACTCTTTAGCGCCCCCTTTTGGTGAATCCAAACAAAATGGGGAAGGTAGGGCTTACCGCTCATACTTCATAAGGGTCTAGAGTCTCATCACTTTATCTTGAGATATGGTGAAGATATCATCAATTAGCACATGTGCTAGCTAGCGCACTGATTTTGACATGGTGTCATTAGCCCAATTTTGAATATTTCTGCGTTTTTCTGCATCACAACAACTTATCTTAGTCCATAGATCATATGTACGAAGTTTGAAGTTGATTCGACGAAAAATGACGAATAGGTGATTAAAACTAAGCTTTGCATTTTTTGCGATCTAGCAAAAAATCTAGTTAGGCGGAAATGGGCGTGGCCAATACAAAAAAGATGGGGAATCATCCAAGGATCATGGACATATAAAGTTTTTGACTGTAGGACCTACGGTTTGGGAGCTAGTAGCTGAAACGTGTTGACCTCCGCAATAGCGCCACCTAGGTGACGCGGGGTCCAAATTTTTGAATCTGAGTAGCGGTCAGGATTTTCTATCAGACTGCCATGTCAGATTTTCCCTGACAATTTCAGGCTCTTGCGCCCATATAGTTTTAGCGGAGAAGAATAATAATAAATAATAAATAATGAAAAATCCGTAGAAAAACAATAGGGTTCCCTGCCCTTTGGGCTTGGAACCCTAATAATGAAAAATCCGTAGAAAAACAATAGGGTTCCCTGCCCTTTGGGCTTGGAACCCTAACTAGAACTGCAAGCAGTTATCAACGGGTTCCAAGCCCCCAGCGCCAGTCGCCCATCCGCCCCGCCCTCAACTTCGCCAGTCCTCACGCGGTCCCGCCCCAAAAACACGTTCTCCCGCCGGCGTCCCGTCAGCTCACTTCAACCGGCGCAATGAAAGTAACACTCAGGATACGTCATTAAACCTGCAAAGCCTATACACATATCTTTCAGAGGCATGGCTGACTTCTCAACCGTGATTACAATGGAATTCCACTGTTTCCTTATTAAAGAACGTGAAGATTTAATGAGTGAGATTATCAAACAATGATCTATACATCAACAGAATATTACAAATAACATAAATACTTGATAATGTCTTTAGATTTAAAAGATTTTCAACAAAAACTACGAGTTTCATTTTGTGACTTACTGACCAAATGTTTTAAAAAATCATGAAAAATACATAAATCATCCTAAAATTACCAAAATATTCTCACATGGCAGTGTTAACATGCGGAATAATATGATGTTGTTTTTAAATCAGTAGACTCAAAGCTTTTTTGAAGAAAAATTGGGAAATATAACTATAAAGGTCACAACAAAAATTCAAATATTCATAAAAAAATAGTGCTACTTTCTAAAATTAGGAGAAAAATCTCAGATCACCATAGGTACATGTGGAATGTTGTAAATGGCTTATATTTACTGTATACCTAAAAAAAACTTTCTAACAAAAATTAATTACGTTGTTGTCCAACTATACAGAAAAACTGGTAAAAAGTTAAAAATTCATTAAAAATCTATGCTTTTGTACAGAAATCTCAAAATATTCCCAGGTTGCCTCTGTGATGTGAGAATTCTTCTTATATTTTTGTTGGGGTCATAAATGTAAAACTGTACTTACAATAAAATAATATTTGCATTAGTGGCTGTAGACAAAAATATGTCCTACAATTAAACACAAGGGGGAGCTCAAATCAATACGACATTTTTTTTCTTTCATAAACCACTTAAGAGTGAACTTTGTGGCAAATTACAAGAAGATTGTGAGAACAGAATTTGCGCTACAATTGCTAGCCTAAAAATGTATTTTTGTAAATTTAAAGCGCAAACATCTTCGTGGAGCTGCGGTTTTCAATATCTAAGCTCATGGCTATCCAGTTAACATAATCTGGAAAACGTAGCTTCTTACATGAAAATAATGATTTTTAGGAAATTTTTCAAATTTGAAATTTTAAATGATCATAAACCACGCCCACATTGATCAATCATTACCATATTGATAATGTAGTCTTAAGACTCTACAATGATGACAACCACTAAGTTTCGTGCAGATCCATTTAACCAGGTCAGCAGTATAATGTATTGCTATTTATAGCGCCCCCTATTGTTTAATCAAGGTGAAAATTAAGACATACACTTGAATTGACGTTAGGTTTGACTGTTATGAACAGCTTTGAAAAATGTCCAAATATTTTGAAGTTATGCTAAAAAAACTTTTTCATTCCCAAAAAAATATTTAAAAAATTCATATTTAAAAAAGTAAGAAAATTATCCAAAATCCCTTCAGATCGTTTGGTCAGCCGCTCCTCCTCTCTTGTCAGGCAAAGTTGTGATGTGATTGGGTTTGACGGCCGGGAGGAGTTAACGAAAGTACGTTTGACTTACTATGCAAATTTCTACTAATTAGCATAAGTTTAAAACATTTTTTAAAATACTCATCTTAATTTGACTGAGTCAATGAACATACTGGATGAGACCATTTGCTTGTTTACTAAAATATTGAGGAGAAACATGCCAAAAACATTTTTGGGGTACAACAGCGCCAACTATTGGACAAACTTCAAACTTTTTTCTGTGATTGTAGATGTCACTATGACTGATATGATTTGTAACTTTCTGTATAGAATATGTATTTTTCATCAGTTAAAGGGCAAAAATTTTTAAAGCCTATAAGCCACGCCCACTTTTTAATCATTTTCAAAATATAGCTTAAGGGTCCAATGATTAACATATGTGCCAAGTTCTGTGGAAATCCATCAAGCCGTTTAGCTCAAACTAACTTTTTGACTCTTTAGCGCCCCCTATTGGTGAATCCAAACAAAATGGGGAAGGTAGGGCTTACCGCTCATACTTCATAAGGGTCTAGAGTCTCATCACTTTATCTTGAGATATGGTGAAGATATCATCAATTAGCACATGTGCTAGCTAGCGCACTGATTTTGACATGGTGTCATTAGCCCAATTTTCAATATTTCTGCGTTTTTCTGCATCACAACAACTTATCTTAGTCCATAGATCATATGTACGAAGTTTGAAGTTGATTCGACGAAAAATGACGAATAGGTGATTAAAACTAAGTTTTGCATTTTTTGCGATCTAGCAAAAAATCTAGTTAGGCGGAAATGGGCGTGGCCAATACAAAAAAGATGGGGAATCATCCAAGGATCATGTACATATAAAGTTTTTGACTGTAGGACCTACGGTTTGGGAGCTAGTAGCTGAAACGTGTTGACCTCCGCAATAGCGCCACCTAGGTGACGCGGGGACCAAATTTTCGAATCTCAGTAGCGGTCAGGATTTTCTATCAGACTGCCATGTCAGATTTTCCCTGGCAATTTCAGGCTCTTGCGCCCATATACTTTTAGCGGAGAAGAATAATAATAAATAATAAATAATAAATAATAATGAAAAATCCGTAGAAAAACAATAGGGTTCCCTGCCCTTTGGGCTTGGAACCCTAATAAATAATGAAAAATCCGTAGAAAAACAATAGGGTTCCCTGCCCTTTGGGCTTGGAACCCTAATAACTAGAACTGCAAGCAGTTATCAACGGGTTCCAAGCCCCCAGCGCCAGTCGCCCACCCGCCCCGCCCTCAACTTCGCCAGTCCTCACGCGGTCCCGCCCCAAAAACACGTTCTCCCGCCGGCGTCCCGTCAGCTCACTTCAACCGGCGCAATGAAAGTAACACTCAGGATACGTCATTAAACCTGCAAAGCCTATACACATATCTTTCAGAGGCATGGCTGACTTCTCAACCGTGATTACAATGGAATTCCACTGTTTCCTTATTAAAGAACGTGAAGATTTAATGAGTGAGATTATCAAACAATGATCTATACATCAACAGAATATTACAAATAACATAAATACTTGATAATGTCTTTAGATTTAAAAGATTTTCAACAAAAACTACGAGTTTCATTTTGTGACTTACTGACCAAATGTTTTAAAAAATCATGAAAAATACATAAATCATCCTAAAATTACCAAAATATTCTCACATGGCAGTGTTAACATGCGGAATAATATGATGTTGTTTTTAAATCAGTAGACTCAAAGCTTTTTTGAAGAAAAATTGGGAAATATAACTATAAAGGTCACAACAAAAATTCAAATATTCATAAAAAAATAGTGCTACTTTCTAAAATTAGGAGAAAAATCTCAGATCACCATAGGTACATGTGGAATGTTGTAAATGGCTTATATTTACTGTATACCTAAAAAAAACTTTCTAACAAAAATTAATTACGTTGTTGTCCAACTATACAGAAAAACTGGTAAAAAGTTAAAAATTCATTAAAAATCTATGCTTTTGTACAGAAATCTCAAAATATTCCCAGGTTGCCTCTGTGATGTGAGAATTCTTCTTATATTTTTGTTGGGGTCATAAATGTAAAACTGTACTTACAATAAAATAATATTTGCATTAGTGGCTGTAGACAAAAATATGTCCTACAATTAAACACAAGGGGGAGCTCAAATCAATACGACATTTTTTTTCTTTCATAAACCACCTAAGAGTGAACTTTGTGGCAAATTACAAGAAGATTGTGAGAACAGAATTTGCGCTACAATTGCTAGCCTAAAAATGTATTTTTGTAAATTTAAAGCGCAAACATCTTCGTGGAGCTGCGGTTTTCAATATCTAAGCTCATGGCTATCCAGTTAACATAATCTGGAAAACGTAGCTTCTTACATGAAAATAATGATTTTTAGGAAATTTTTCAAATTTGAAATTTTAAATGATCATAAACCACGCCCACATTGATCAATCATTACCATATTGATAATGTAGTCTTAAGACTCTACAATGATGACAACCACTAAGTTTCGTGCAGATCCATTTAACCAGGTCAGCAGTATAATGTATTGCTATTTATAGCGCCCCCTATTGTTTAATCAAGGTGAAAATTAAGACATACACTTGAATTGACGTTAGGTTTGACTGTTATGAACAGCTTTGAAAAATGTCCAAATATTTTGAAGTTATGCTAAAAAAACTTTTTAATTCCCAAAAAAATATTTAAAAAATTCATATTTAAAAAAGTAAGAAAATTATCCAAAATCCCTTCAGATCGTTTGGTCAGCCGCTCCCCCTCTCTTGTCAGGCAAAGTTGTGATGTGATTGGGTTTGACGGCCGGGAGGAGTTAACGAAAGTACGTTTGACTTACTATGCAAATTTCTACTAATTAGCATAAGTTTAAAACATTTTTTAAAATACTCATCTTAATTTGACTGAGTCAATGAACATACTGGATGAGACCATTTGCTTGTTTACTAAAATATTGAGGAGAAACATGCCAAAAACATTTTTGGGGTACAACAGCGCCAACTATTGGACAAACTTCAAACTTTTTTCTGTGATTGTAGATGTCACTATGACTGATATGATTTGTAACTTTCTGTATAGAATATGTATTTTTCATCAGTTAAAGGGCAAAAATTTTTAAAGCCTATAAGCCACGCCCACTTTTTAATCATTTTCAAAATATAGCTTAAGGGTCCAATGATTAACATATGTGCCAAGTTCTGTGGAAATCCATCAAGCCGTTTAGCTCAAACTAACTTTTTGACTCTTTAGCGCCCCCTTTTGGTGAATCCAAACAAAATGGGGAAGGTAGGGCTTACCGCTCATACTTCATAAGGGTCTAGAGTCTCATCACTTTATCTTGAGATATGGTGAAGATATCATCAATTAGCACATGTGCTAGCTAGCGCACTGATTTTGACATGGTGTCATTAGCCCAATTTTCAATATTTCTGCGTTTTTCTGCATCACAACAACTTATCTTAGTCCATAGATCATATGTACGAAGTTTGAAGTTGATTCGACGAAAAATGACGAATAGGTGATTAAAACTAAGTTTTGCATTTTTTGCGATCTAGCAAAAAATCTAGTTAGGCGGAAATGGGCGTGGCCAATACAAAAAAGATGGGGAATCATCCAAGGATCATGTACATATAAAGTTTTTGACTGTAGGACCTACGGTTTGGGAGCTAGTAGCTGAAACGTGTTGACCTCCGCAATAGCGCCACCTAGGTGACGCGGGGACCAAATTTTCGAATCTGAGTAGCGGTCAGGATTTTCTATCAGACTGCCATGTCAGATTTTCCCTGGCAATTTCAGGCTCTTGCGCCCATATACTTTTAGCGGAGAAGAATAATAATAAATAATAAATAATAAATAATAATGAAAAATCCGTAGAAAAACAACAGGGTTCCCTGCCCTTTGGGCTTGGAACCCTAATAATAAATAATAAATAATAATGAAAAATCCGTAGAAAAACAATAGGGTTCCCTGCCCTTTGGGCTTGGAACCCTAATAAATAGTCTCCTACACCTATCTTCTTCATTAGCTTCTGATAGAAAATAGATGGTGACTTGCTAGGATTAGAAAATCCTCACAGATCTACATCACACTTTGAATTAACATTCATGAACTCACCCATCTTGAATGACGACAGGGAAGGCTGTTCTTGTTTTAACGTCCAGGAATCAGCAGCAGACGTCTCGGCTAATTTAAGCTAACTGTTAGTAACTTCACTTCACGGCAGAAGCTCCTTCAGACTTGTGTTATTTGTGGAGATAAATATCCATGTTGCAAGTCAGTGGTAGAGTTGCATTGCTGGTATTCAATCTGGGGCAAGATGCCCACATTTCAGGTAAAAGACTCCAAATTCTGTCGTCTGAAGCGCAACTGTGCCGGTTGAGACGGGTTTGTGGGCGTTTTTGTGTCCTGCTTCCTGCCTACAAGGCATTCATTCATTCTAGAGTCTACTGCAAATGTATTGATTAAACGAGTAATCCACACCTTTAGTAATATATAAGTGCATTTGACCCTCTCATGAGTTTTTTTCTTTAAAGGTATGATAAAGGTTTGAATGTTGTAAAAAAGTATGTTCCATCTCTAAATTTTTTTTTATCAACAAAGTAAATATTCTGAAGTAAAATCAACTGAGGCGTTATTTAATAAAACCCTCAATTTCGCTTTGTTTCTTTTTGTCGTACTTGATTATTTTGCACATTTGAGTTTTGTTCATTTATCCACCAAAGATTCACGTGTCACCCTTTTCCTGTTGTCACTTGTGTCCATTTGAGTGTCCCCAGCTAACCCCTCCCCCACTGACGCAGCTGATGTAGCTATAACCTAATTTTAGTTTATGAGGTGTGGGACCACTGGGTGCTACCCTAGCTGCAATTTTAGACAAGGAAGCTAGGAACAGCGTTCCTCACGGGGCTCCTATCTGTCGTAATTATCTCATTGTCAGGGGTTGGACAGGGGGCTCGGACCTCACCGGTTTCCTCCAGCTTCCCTTGGCTCCTCACGTGCACACAGAGAGGGGTGCCCAGAGGCCCGGCATACAGGCTGACATGGGCTGACAGAACCTTCGTCGCTGCACTGCTATTGGACAGATTCGATCCCACTGAGTAAATTGTTATCTAATGCATACTGTCGAGTGTGATGAGATCTAGGCTAACATCAGAGAGAACAGCACAACCCACTTTGTTCAGTTTTAACATTAAAAGAGTCCCTTTAGTTTCGGGTTTGATATCTTCAAGATTCGGTTTAAGAAACCTAAATTAACCCTCTTTTATCACTGAGTCTATTATTCATTTGTAATCCTCCTCATCTCTACTGAATATGTTTTATTGAGTCTGTTTGTGAGATCAGCTCTCAGTAGCGGCTGCTCAGTCGTTCAGCCTCTCTGAATGATTCAGGTTTCATCGTGACAGCTTTCAGACATCTCAGCAGCCTTGTTTCATCTGTGTTTGTTATGAACCGTGGCTCACTCAGCAGGCAGTTTTCTGTAACCTCTGTTGATGTTGTCTCTAATCTGTGTTCCCCACATCAAAAGCAGACATCCCTCCCCCCCTGTTGCACTCACCTCATCCTCTCCAGCCAGCCTCTGTCACACACAGCTGTCTCTGTTTCTCCTGCCCACCACTGTCAGGTTGTATCTGCTTGTGCCTTTCTAGTCTTTTGATCACATCTTCCTGGACAGAAAAAGCCTCTTTGGGGTTATTTAATTTATATATAAAATCAGTTTTCTACTTTAACTTGCACAAATCTAAAATTCATGCCATGCTGTGGATTACTAGTACATGAAAAATAGCAAACCAAGGTCGTTCCTAGTAAGTTTTAGTAAAAAATAAAAGTGGAGGGTTTTAAAGATGAACATTTATTAAATGAAGTTGATATTCTATGATGATTTCCAGGTCTGCATTTATTTCCACTCCATTGAAACCCCCTAAGATCACTCACGTTTTACATTTGTTGGCTTGCCTTTGTACGTCAGAGGAAGAACCAGAGGATTTTGCATTATCTATCACTCTTTGTTACATCACATATCCAATATTTCTGCTTATTGCTCTGTAGCAATTATAACATATTAATTACGACCAATAAGATGTGATGATTCCATATAAATATGAAATATCAATCTGATTGATCTTTGAATGTTTAATCAGAAGATTCTAGGGTTCTTTGCTTCTTTAGGGACCATAAACACACTTCGTATTAATTCAGACAGAGTCAAGTATATAGTTTATAAAATGAATTTAATTCTTTTCCTAAACTAATAATTTATACATGAAAATATATGAATAATGAGATGTGACGTGGCGGATGTGCGGTGTTGTGAGGGAAGCTAGATGGTGTAGCAATCGTTCTTTGAATCTGAGAGAAATTGTGACATCTGGGTGTAAAAGAACGTGTTGTTTGGTTCTAAACTAGAGTTGTTTATGAAAAACGGCATCAGACGCAATTTGTCTTGCCAAGTCTACCCACCCTTGGTGTGGAGGTTCTCATTTGATCCAGGGGGTCGTGCGGGTCACTGCAGGTGGAGTGAACCTCTGTTATCAGGAACCCGTAGCCAGTTCCGATAAGACACGTCCAGTCTGACATCCCTCGAGGTGAAGGCAGGAAGCTGGAATGCTTATTTGCGTCTAAGGAGGATGTTTGCTTGGCTCTTAGAAGAGCCGGTTATCTGGTATCAGCTGCTGAATTGCAGAGAGGCTTTTGACAGGAGGTCAAAGGAGAAGATGGTTTCAAAAATGCTTCTTTCCCGATTTGGCCGAATTGAGGGTCAGCGGGAAACTGAATTATTCGGAAAGTAAGTCTTGTTTTAATAAACTATTTTGTTATGATTTCTGGCCAAGTTTGGCCAATCAGAATTTGACATGTTTCTGAGTATTTACCAACATCCCTCAGAAAGCCACGCCCTCCTCAGATACAAAGATGTTTTAAACACTGTGAATGAGAACGATCAAAACCTTATGTGAGGTGCACCTTAACCTAATGAGTATCTTATTGTAATGTGTATGAGTGTAAACAATGATCCATCCATTCCATCCATTTTCATCCGCTTATCCGGAGTCGGGTCGCGGGGGCAGTAGCCTATGGCGAGAGGCCCAGACATCCCTCTCCCCAGCCACTTGGGCCAGCTCCTCCAGGGGAATCCCAAGGCGTTCCCTGGCCAGGTGGAGACATAGTCCCTCCACCGTGTCCTGGGTCTACCTTCAGGCCTCCTCCCGGTTGGACGTGCCCGAAAAACCTCACCAGGAAGGCGTCCAGGAGGCATCCTGACCAGATGCCCGAGCCACCTCAACTGGCTCCTCTCGATGTGGAGGAGCAGTGGTTCTACTCCGAGCCCCTCCCAGATGACCGAGTTTCTCACCCTATCTCTAAGGGAGAGCCCAGCCACTCTGCAGAGAAAACTCATTTCGGCCGCTTGTATCCGTGATCTCGTTCTTTCGGTCACTACCCAAAGCTCATGATGACCATAGGTGAGGGTAGGAACGTAGATCGACTGGTAAATCGAGAGCTTCGCCTTCTGACTCAGCTCTCTCTTCACCACGACAGACCGGTACAACGCCTGCATCACTGCAGATGCAGCACCAATCCACCTATCAATCTCACGCTCCAGTTTTCCCTCACTCGTGAACAAGGCCCCGAGATACTTAAAACTCCTCCACTTGGGGCAGGACCTCATCCCTGACCCGAAGAAGGCATTCTACCCTTTTCCGAATCAAGACCATGGTCTCAGATTTAGAGGGGCTGATTCTCATCCCAGCTGCTTCACACTCGGCTGCGAACCATTCCAGCGAAAGCTGAAGATCACTTTCTGATGAAGCCAACAGGACCACATCATCTGCAAAAAGCAGAGACCTGATCCTCAGGCCACCAAAACGGATGCCTTCAACACCTTGGCTGTGCCTAGAAATGATGTCCATAAAGGTTATGAATAGAATCGGTGACAAAGGGCAGCCTTGGCGGAGTCCAACTCTCACTGGGAACAAGCTTGACTTACTGCCGGCAATGCAGACCAAGCTCTGACACCGGTCATACAGGGACCTAACAGCCCATATCAGAGGGCCTGGTACCCCATACTCTCGCAGTACCCCCCACAGAGCCCCCCGAGGGACGCGGTCCAACACCTTCTCCAAATCCACAAAACACATGTAGATTGGTTGGGTAAATTCCCACGCACCCTCCAGGATCCCCCTAAGGGTATAGAGCTGGTCCAGTGTTCCACAGCCAGGACGAAAACCACATAGCTCCTCCTGAATCTGAGGTTCAACAATCCGATGGACCCTCCTCTCGAGAACCCCTGAATAGACCTTACTTTATGGGAGCTTCGGAGCGGTGCTGACAGTGCCTGAAGCGATGCAAAGAAACTATCAGAACATGATGAGACATCCAGACAAATATTCACAGACAATAGCGTAATCCTAGAGACAAGTATTAGTGGCTTGAACGACCAAAACAGTAGCAATCATCCGGCGAAGTGTGGTGTCTTCATCCTCCCTTTAACCCTGCCCTGATTATTGACGATTCAGTCCAGCTGGTGCTTCTCAGCCTCTCCCACCTGAAAGAAGGCTCAGAAATTGTTTATGGAGTGAGAGGGCTCACCACGGCTCATGACATAAAACAAGTGTTCCAGGTCCTGCAGCAGCAAAGTAACCCCAGACCATCACACTGCCACTGCCATGTTTAACTGTGACGTTCTTATTCTTACTGCAGGTTTAACAGGACCTTCTAAAAAAAATCCACCTTTGTCTCATCAGTCCACAGAATATTATTCCTGATACCAGCTAGCAGAAAATTTCTATCTGCTCACAATTTGTTCTAGGTTAATTTGTTCTTGAATGTTTTTGGAGTAGGGCATGGCGCGTTGCATCTGATGTCTTGTCTTTTCAATATCTGCTGTCCAAATGAGAAATATGGCCACATGAAAAATTGTTAAGTTTACATATGGCCAGATTGGGTTTGGATAGCTGACAAATGAAATGATCCTTTGAAAATTGACTTTTGTATTTACTTGGGTTTTCTGATGTGAAAATGTTAAGATTTAAAGAAATGCTAAAGCAGAACAACTCTAGAAGGAAGCAAGTGCTTTTTCAAAGCACTGCACATCAATCAAACCACAGGGAGCCCGTGTATAACTGTTAAAACAATAATCAGGACAAGATGTCTTTTATCTCATTAGACCATCTATCCTCTGTAAATCTACATCCTAAAAGGCCTGCTAATCACACCTCACAATATTCCCATAGTGACCTCACAGCTGAGCTCTTAGACTATACATAGTGTTTCACCCTCTCAAGTGTGCTTCTCCTCACAGTTTAGCCGGACACATTTGAGCTGTCCTTTGAAGAGCCCATCAACACTGTTGTAGTTTCATATCAGAAGCCCCTCCCCTCGTTTCCCTGAGCTTACACGATACACGTGCAAGCCTGCGCTGCATTTTTATTTAAAGTGAAAAATTGACTCTTCAAAGTTTTTTTCTCCCTTTGATGTGCTTTGTTGCTCTGTCAGTGAGACATTCTTCAGTCCTGTCTACTCATTACATATCAATGTTTTTACGTGATGCCCAAATTGGCCCTATGAATTGATTGGAAATACTGTTTCTTATGCTATAATAATGACCGTGAAGTTGGAACCTAATCTGCATCTTTAAGCCAACCACACACCAGTTTATCCAGAGCAATAAAAAGCTCATGGACAAAGCTATATAAGGGCCATTTTCTGTTTGTTTATAACCCTCACGGGCACCACAAAGAAATGCTTGCAGGGTCATAGTTCGGCTCCTGTTGGCCTTGTTGGATTGTCAATATGTTTGAACTAAACCACTGTCATTCTGAAGCACTCAAGAACATAACATGTTCAGGAGAATGGGTGGAAGAGTTTGTCAGGACCCTTTGCTGTTCACATATTCACTAATCAGCGTCTTCTCAGCTTTGTTGGTTGATCATGTCTATCTACATGGATTCAAGCCAGAATTAGAGAAAAACAATATAGAATGAAGTAGAAACCAAACTGCACATTGTTGTTGAGGATTGGGTGGAAGATCTCCACAGGAAGACAAACACATTTTATGGATGTTTGAGTTTTTGTACACCAACCTCCAAGAACATTTCTGAAATATTTCAGGTTTGCTCTGCATGGTAATGAAAGGCTGGAGACCATATGTGATTGCTTTGTTTTTGTTTTAGCATCCTAGCACATTTGGCCCAAAAACACTTGTCTAGCGCCACAATTGACATTTACACTTTCAAGGCAGAAACATCACTACATTTTAATGACTTTAATTGTTCTTCTAATTTTTCTTTTTTCATTTGTGTCAGGTTTGTGATCAGTCATGACAAAATCATACGAATTCAACTGGCAGAAGCATCTGCCCGAGTTCATGCAAGAAGGGACCTCCTTCGACAGGTTTGATGAGGTAAATACCATGCTTTTCTACTCCAATGATTACGGTAATGTCTTTCCCTGGGTCGTGGACATAGTTATTTTTGGGGGGGGGGGGGGGGGGCACGATGGGATGACCTATTCACCCACCCCCCACCACACACACATACATACATGCACTTTTTCCAAAGTCTATTTTTGTCCCCTGCACTTTTTACTGTGCAGCCAAGCCAACTTTATGTCATGGTCTGCGTCCTGCGTCTCCCTCATGTGTCTCCTTGTGTTCTCCATCCCTCTCTAGGTTTCCCTCATGTGTCTCCTTGTGTTCTCCATCCCTCTCTAGGTTTCCCTTATGTGTCTCCTTGTGCTCCTCATGTGTCTCCTTGTCTGCATCCCTCCTCATGTGCCTCCTTGTGTTCCCCAGGCCACTCCAGGTTTTTTCCCCTTAGGTGTTCCCCCCAGGTTTCAGCGTCCGTGTGTCCCCAGCCCCCTCCAGGCTCTCTAGTGGGCCATTCCCATCTGTACCGGGTCGGCCCGGGCTGGGTAGCCCCAGTCGGCCCCAGCCTGGCCCGGTTGATACCACACATCCTTTTCTTAAGTCCATGTGGGCTGATTCTACCCTCCAATCAGAGGTTTGCTCTAATGGAAGGTGTGAATTTGCTGTCAGCAGTGGGTGTGTTGGCCCTGGTCGGCCTGAAGCAGACCCCCTCGAGAAGAGGGCTGAGAATGAGCCTTGGTTGGCCCGGAAAAATACCAGGCCACCCAGATATGTAAACAACCTACGCTACCTGGCCCGGGCCGACCCGGTACAGATGGGAATGGCCCATTGGTTTCCCTTACGTTTTTCCTCAGACACCTTTTGTCATTAGTCTTCTGTTAAGCGTTTTATCTAGTCTGTTTTCTCCCTCTAGCTCATTTTGCTCCCTTCCCCATTTTTAGGTCTGGCTCCCTCCCCTGCTCCGTTGTGCTCTTCCTCTGTTTATTGGTCTCACCTGTGCACAGTTCCCTAATCACCCAGCCCTTGTGTATATAACCCTGTCTGTGGTTGTTGGTCCATTGTTTGTGTCAGCGTTGTCTCGCACCCTCTCTAGGTATTTGGAATTTCTCTAGGTCTCTTGTGTTTTTGGATGTTCCCAGGGTTTGATTCTTGGATTCTTGGAAATTTGGTTTTTGGCTTCCAGCCCTTTGGATTTACCCCTAAATAAAGGATTTTTACGTTTTCACTACTCCTGCCTTGTGTCATCCTGAGTCTGCATCTTGGGTCCTAACCTCCCCCAACTCACAACGTGACACTTTATTTATATAGCACCTTACAACAGTATAGACCTGACCAAAGTGCTTCACAAAATTAAAATGCATTAAAACAATACACAACATAATACATATAATAAATAAAAACTAAAACTTCATTGGAACTAAAAGACTCTCATGCTGAGTTAAAAGCCAAATCATAAAAACAAGTTTTCAAAAGAGATTTAAAACCAGACAGAGAAGATGCTGACCTAATGCTCAAAGGCAGCGCATTCCAGAGCCTAGGGGCTGCTGCAGAAAAAGCACCGTCACCTCTGAGCGTACGTCTCGTTCTTGGTAGTTCCAGGAGCATCCTGTCAGCCGACTTCAGAGGCCGTGCAGGGGAATGAAAAACCAACAGCTCAGAGAGGTAATCTGGAGCAAGGCCATGCAAAGATTTCAAAGCCCATAAAAGTACCTTGTACTGGATTCTAAAACGAACAGGCAGCCAATGCAGTGAGGCCAAGACAGGAGTAACATGCTCCATCTTTCTCATCCCAGTTAACAAATTTGCAGCAGCATTCTGCACCAACTGAAGACGTGAAAGGTTTGACTGAGTAACGCCAACGTACAAGAATTACAGTAATCAAGCCACGATGTAATAAAAGCATGAATTACTGTTTCAAAATCCTTTTTTGATAGCAGATTCCTAACCTTGGCTATCCGTCTTAGCTGATTTAAACTAGATTTAGTCCCCACACTGATCTGACTGTCCAAAACAAGATCCCTGTCCAGTACAACACCCAGGGAAGTCACATTTGGGCTCAAGAATGGGGCGAGCTGACCAAGATCAACCGCATCAGTCCCAGACGAAGCATGGTCTTTTTGAGCAGAACACCGCTTGTGTTGAAGCCTGTTTCTCATTAGAACTGTCCTTGAGCTCATCTATTGGCTCTGCTGATACTTGCTAACGTGTGATTGGCTGTTCCTGCCACCTGTGTACTTTACAGTTCTGCATTCCTGACATTGCATAAAAGAGCCTATAGACTGTAGTTTTATACATATATTTTGTATACTTACTGTATATATACATACATACATATATATATATATATATATATACATATATATATATATATATATATATATATATATATATATATATATATATATATATATATAAACACAAAACTGGATTATCAGTTATTACTTTTATCACATCCGCTACTTAGGTGTTATACTGATTTCTATTAGACAACTTTATTATACTTACAAATGCCATTAACGTCTCCAAAGATCTAATTACATCTTCGTGCACATGACCTGTAAACATCTTCCTTATCTGTCCATGCTTTCACTGTTATTTAGGACACTTAGGTAGGACATTTGCAGAGGAAAGGCAAAGTGTGTCACCCAGATGCATCCACACTCAGAGACATGCATATACCCCCACACACATCAGGAAATCCCTTCAGTCCTCTCTATTTATGCAGACATCAGAGGGGGAGGAGGATCCCTCCTAGTTAGAAAGAAGAAAACTTGAAAGAGAGCGCTGACAGCCCATCAAATCCAAAGCCATGTCAAAGAGAGGCAGTTAAACTTGGCCACCATGCTTCTGAAAAAAGACCCCAGCGTGTTGCCACTGTGAGTTTGAGCCAAGCTGTGACAGGACAAGGATAGCATTGGTCTCAATCATAATGTCAATCTTTGTTAGCAGCTTAAAAGGTTAGCATTAAGGAGTTCAGAAGGAGCACACCACTGCCACCTTACCTCAATATTTATTTCTCCTCTACTGGAAGTTTTACTCTAAACCGCCTCTTTCATGAGTTACATCTTGTCAAACTGAAGGGTAAATTCAAAGTCGATTAAAACGACCGACGTACTCTTCAGCAGGAACAAGCCGATATGCTAAACAGAATGGATTTTTTTCTTCACAAAACATTCTGAAGCCCCACCGAGTGACAGATGGCAGAGGCAGGTATTGTGCTCGTGTGGATGTATGTGTGTCTATTTAGGATTTCATGGGGAAAGGGCACCATAACAGCACAAACGCTAGCTCGTAGCTGCTCTGCTGTGATTAAACACAATGATCTGTTTATAAAATTCTGTTTAAAGTCTTAAGTAAGCCTTATGTTGTCAGTCGTGCTTTACTCTCTAAAGGAGTACTCGTACCAAGAGGCAGGGCTTTAAATGAGCTATAGATTTACTGTAATTACAGTGTGTTTGTCTTAGACTGAGACATTTCAAATGAGTTTTCTCTTTCTGACAGTCCTCAGCTACAGACAATAAAGGTTAAAGAGGTCTAGTGTAATACATCATGCTAAGAGCCACAGGACTTCCTAGGTGTGTGTGTTTGATTCATTATCTCACTTATTGGAAATCAATCACTTCTGATCCGGCTGACATTTGGTTTCCTTAAGGACTAAGCAGCCTTATATTGACAGCTGCTGAAAGAACACAGTAGAGGTCAAGAGCGGCAAAGCACTCATTTGCTTTGTCTTTATTGTTTTATTTTTTATTACTATTACTAAGTTGTTTCTGTTACCAGTCCGGTAAACGTTTGTGGTGTGCATGGAGCGTGAGATTAAATAACAGTAACTAAAAAGATGAACATCTCATTAGAAAAGATAGTTTGTCATTTTGACCAAATCTTGTAAATAGCAGATAGTTCTTGTGAAATTGCAAGACTTTGTGGGATCTGTTGGCACGCGGAGTATGAGTTGTGAAGGACTCTCTGCTACTAAAACATAGATTATCAGCTGAATTTCTGTTTGAGCAAAAGAGGCCATTCTAAAGTGGACTGACTCTAAATCTTAATCAGATGTAGACGATAATCAGAGGTAGAGCGGGTTGTTCAGTAATTGGAAGGTTGCAGATTTGATCCCGACTTCAACCAGAGAATGCTGCTGTTAGGGATGTAAGAAAATATCGATATGGCAATATATCGTTATTTTTTTCCAGCAATATTACATCGATATTCAAAAGCCATGTATCTAATTCTTGAAAGAATTTACATGCAAACATTTGTGCATTTTCTTTTTGTTTTGTGCAATTTAATCGCCACCCGCTAGTTGGCAGCAGTGTGCAACGGGTTTTGTTTCCACCATTGAAATGTAAATCCCTCCATCATGGTTCAGATGCCTCATGTTAAACATGTTACATATCAGTTTGGACTGTTTATTGAACATTCTTACAATGAATTCAGTAAAAAAAAATAAATTGCTTGTGACGTCTGACTGAATGTATCGCAATACATCGTGATATATCGTATTGTCTCCCCTGTATCGTGATATGTGTCGTACCGCCAGAATTTCAAAAATACACATCCCTGGCTGCTGTTTTGTCCTTGAGCAAGACACTTAACCTGCCTTGCCTGCTGGTGGTGGTCGGCGGGACCGGTCGCGCCTGTGTTCGGCAGGCCTCTTCTCTCTCAGTGCGTGCCAGGTCAGCTGTGGCTACATTGTAGCTCATCCCCACCAGTGTGTGAATGGGTGAATGACTGGTTGTGTTGTGAAGTGCCTTGGG
Organism: Nothobranchius furzeri; assembly: GCF_043380555.1. Classification (NCBI taxonomy): domain Eukaryota; kingdom Metazoa; phylum Chordata; class Actinopteri; order Cyprinodontiformes; family Nothobranchiidae; genus Nothobranchius; species Nothobranchius furzeri. The sequence continues at coordinate 23,133,846 of NC_091742.1, forward strand.
GGGCCGTGGAACCCTAAGAAGGTGCTATACAAAAACAGGCTATTTGCCATTTACCGCAATATACATCCACATATGGATTTAGGGAAAAAATCAGTGAACTAAAATATTGCGATATTTCATTTAATGATACTGAATTGGTATTTAAAAGCAGCGTATAGATTTAAATAATTTAATTATTTTTTGAGAATGTACATGAAAACATTTCTTGCATTTCTTTTGTGGTACAATTCAAACTCCGATTGCTAAGTGGCAGCAGTTTTCACTGCATTCATTCAGTGTATTTACATGCGCATCAAAGTTGACCTGGGTCGATCTAAAGTAATAAACTGGGAGCTTCTAGTTTACACATACGTTCAAAAACCAAACTCTCAAATGAAGTTTGTTTTCCTCCGCTACAGTAGGTGGCGACATGCGCCCATTTGTGCCAGCATTCTTCCAGTTAGCGTATAGCAACACAAAACGCAAACATTGCAAATATTGTCTGGATTTTAGCATTGCAACATACCTTATCATCTGAATTGTGATTAATAACCCATCGCCAGATTCTTACCAACAACACACGGCCCTAGATCCAAGAAAGACCTTCTGAGAGTTTCATTAAACACATTTGTTGCAACACATTCTCACACCCAAGGCGTCAAAATATGACGCGTGACCAAGCTTCAATATATGACGATTCGGGATGCCCCAGTACGTCAGGTGACGACGATCAGGGACAAACAGCTGACGCAGCGTCCCAGAGCGTCGGTATCCGACGACGGTGGTGAGACGGACATTAGAACTACTTGTGAACTACTTAACCTTCCTCTCACCCCAATCCTAACTTAAGGTCACAGTTTATGGAATTTAAGGTTAGGATTGGGGTGAGGGGAAGGGTAAATAGTTGAATAATGTCTGTGTGACCGCGCGCGTCAAACAGTGACGTCAGCGGAGCCCCGTGAACCAGCGTGTCCCTGATCATCGTCTCCTGACGCGCTGGGGCGTCCCGATTCGTCATATATTGACGCTTGGTCACACGCATCGTATTTTGACGCCTTGGTTGCACATTCAATGGTTCTGGAAATAAGCTCACACTCAAAAACTTTATCAACCACTTTTGAATTTTTGAAGCTGGGAAATAAGTGATGGTTAACTTCTATGTTTTACAACTTTTATATTTTGTGTATGTTTTCCTTGTTTGAAACGTTCTTTTGATGTAGGTTGTGACCTGAGAGGTAATCTACAGAAACAAACAGAAAAGCAGCTACTTTGGCATGCAGGAGAGCAATGTTCAGGTGGAGCGGAGCTCCCATAAAGGTGGATCTCCATCCACTCAAAGCAGAGACAATGATGGTTCAGCTTAATATTCCATTCTTTAATGTTACAGTAGCGTCCTGTCTGCTGGTTGTTTTTCATCATTAGGGCTTATTTTAGACCAACTCCCATATAGAGCTGACTACTATCTAAAATTAGGCCTCTGTCAGTCTTAATTTAGATGAAAGAGAGACAAGCTTTTAGATGCACTTAGAGCAAACTCATTGTTTCCTAAATGGAAAAAAAAGGTAGTTTTATTTTTCTTTTATGGTGGTGTTAGATGTCAGGGCACAGCCAGACCTGTTTGCAGCTGTGTATCTCATGGCAGCAATGTCGTAAAATAATAAATTACGTGTGTGTGTGTGTGTCACACTGTTCTGTATTTCTAATATTAGAGTATGAGTGACCTAGCAGCCTTGTCTATTTTTTTCCTTTTTTATTTATTTTAAACTTCTCAGAATTTGATGAATAGGATTTAAATTACACGTGAACCCAGTAATCTGTTAGCTCTATCACATTTTCCAGGTTTAAAATTTGTGAATGCCAAGCTACAATAAGATTATCGGTAACATTTTAACCTAATATGTGTGCAACAGCAACACAATCAAGACACTTTCTTGACCCATATCTGCACGCTTATTCTATCCAAGCTCATTAAACTCAGATGTTTGCATTTAGTCGAGAATAATAACTGTCACCTGCATTAAACACATCATGTGTATAAACATACTGAATTTATTAGCACCTATCTTCTTTTAAAATATATTATAGCATTGTCTGATTGAATATTTCCTGCAGGTTGTGTAATGAGAGGATATGTCAGATGAAACCCTGTGATCGATGAAACTTTCCACTCTTGAAAAACATTAATTTCCTTCTTCTGCAGGACCCGTATATCTTTGAGCCCAACTGTCGGATGAAAGTGGACGAGTACGGCTTTTTCATCACGTGGAAGATTGAAGGAAAGGTACAACTTCCCCTTCTTCATCTTTTCTGTATTCTATGGCCAACAACAGGTCCTTTATCAAACTAAGATTTTTTGTTGTTGTTGATAAAAATTAAAATTAGAAAGTTTTCTGATTCCTGGAAGTGTTCGTGACATTCACTTTTGTTACTTGAGTCAGCATCTCTCTGGGCTGTTATTGTTGGTGACAAGCTAGTTGGGTCCCGTGGGTCACATGACTTATCTGTAGTCAAATAAAAATTTATCACATTTTACTGTTGCACTTTTATCACAAATTGTCTTTAGGTTGTATGCGGGGTCTTAAATAGTATTAAAAGTTGATAAATTGATTAATAGACATTAAAAGGGCAGACACAAGGCCGCCGAACTGTGGTTAAGATAGTCCATAGGTTAAGATGTCTGCCTGGCCACACTCTAACCCCGGCTTTCCACAGCAGCCATTAGCAGCACGTTACTGCAGCAGCACGTCATAGCTGCTGATAGGAACCGCTGTGGTCAACAGAACCTTTTCCACTGGAGCCGTCAGCAGCGCGAGTCGGCCGCGTCTCAGGAGCAGCATGTCGCGGCCTTTACGCGCCGGTTCTATTTTCTACGCGCGACGCCTCTGAAACGGGTCAAGTTCGACATTTTTGGGGAAGGAAAGACAGGAAATCGGACGCGGAAATGGAGAGAAGCTCCCGAGATTTTCAGAATAAAGGACGTACTGCCTTCCGGTTGCTTTACTTTTAAAAAACGTTACTAACTGTGCGGCTCCGTGAGAAGTTATCACCTAGCTAGCGGTCTCCTTTGTTTTTCAGGTCCGTATTGGCGATTATAAAACGGACAGAACATAAAACACAAACCGTGTTGTAATTTTCTCCTGCTTGTTGTTGTGTTTACTGACGAAGTCACTCGTGTGACTTCGTGCTCGGTCGGTGACAGCTGCTCCCCTGCTGCTTCGCGTCTCGTGGGAAGGGCCAAGCAGCAGCTTACGCGAGCAAGACGTGCTGCTGCAGTAACGTGCTGCTGACGGCTCCTGTGGAAACCCGGGGTCAGGCTGAGCCCGGCCACCCTACGGAGGAAACTCATTTCGGACGCTTGTATCCGCGATCTCGTTCTTTCGGTCATTACCCAAAGCTCATGACCATAGGTGTGGATTGGGACGTAGATCGACCGGTAAATCGAGAGTCTGGCTTTCTGGCTCAGCTTCCTCTTCACCACGACAGATCGGCTCAGCGTCCGCATCACTGCAGACGCCGAACCAATCCGCCTGTCGATCTCCCGATCCCTCCTACCCTCACTTGTGAACAAGACCCCGAGATACTTAAACTCCTCCAGTTGAGGTAGGACCTCTCCCTCGACCCGGAGTTGGCAAGCCACCCTTTTCCGGTCGAGAACCATGGTCTCAGATTTGGAGGTGCTGGTCCTCATCCCAGCCGCTTCACACTCAGCGCCGAACCTACCCAGCAAGAGCTGAAGGTCAGAGCTGGATGAAGCTAGGAGGACCACATCATCCGCAAAAAGCAGAGACCAGATTCTCCTGCCACCAAACTCGACACACTCCACACCACGGCTGCGCCTAGAAATTCTGTCCATAAAGGTAATGAATGAGTTAGGGTGAGGAGCTCGGACATTCGGGAGGGACTCGGAGTAGAACCGCTGCTCCTCCGGATCGAAAGGAGTCAGTTGAGGTGGTTTGGGCATCTGGTCAGGATGCCTCCTGGACGCCTCCCTGGGGAGGTGTTTCGGGCATGTCCTGCCGGCAGGAGGCCCCCGGGTCGACCCAGGACACGTTGGAGAGGTTACATCTCAGAGTTCAAGCAAATCCTATCAAGACATTTCAGAAGCTCCTAAACAGTTCAAGGTTTGTCTATAACAGTTGGAGCTCAGTGAGATACGCTAAAACAAAAATGAATATCTTTTATGCTGTCACCTAGATTAAATTAAGCCAGAAACAGACGATGTGAGTGTTGTAACACTTATTCTGCAAGTTTAAAGGGACGTTATGGAAGTTTGACAGTAAAAACATGTATAGAAATAATAAATGTCTTCTTCATACATTCTCCTGCAATTCCCTGGTCCTGTAGAATGAGCCCTGGCATTTTTACTGTGATTGCCTGTTTTTCTGTAAAATCACAGAAAAAGAGAGATGCTCGGGTCGAGCAGGCTGCTTCATGCACGTTCACGCTCAGGCATAGCCCGTAGCATTTGCTATCCGTAGCTTTAGCAGCAGAGAGAGAGGCAGCGCCACTTTGTCGCTGTTCCTAACGCCTAGTGACAAACCTAGCTACATTTCTGAGGACCCTTAGCTACTTTCTGTAGAACTTTCTTCTAGATATTTCCTGCAAATTAGCAACAAAATAGCCATTTTCACTCCGAACCGTTCTTTGAACGTTGTTTCAGCTGTCATCAAGGATATAAATGTTACAGATACAAAGGACATCACTGACACTTTAGCTCACTCACCTAGTTAGATGGTGGACTTTCATGTTGAAGACCCGGGTTTGATTCTGGATGTGAACATAGTTCATTTAGAGTTTCTTTTTTACATTAATGGTAAATTTCTTTACAGTAAGATGTCCAAATTTTTATTTGAGACTCGCCGAACGGCATTGAATTCACAGATAAAAAAGATGTGGGTTCAACTTTCATTTTGGAACAATTTTTCAAGCAAGGGAAGGGAATGATCTGAGCATGCAGGAGGACTGACCCATCATAAACCTTTGTCGGCTGTGCTGAAGAGAAAGGTACACAACCAAATTATTTAATTAATTAGCTGCGCGTTCTCTGTCCTCTGTACTCCGGTACACACACACACACACACACACACACACACACACACACACACACACACACACACACACACCGGACTGTTTCAGCTGTTATTTTCGTTAAGGAGTGTGCACATACAGCATGTGCGCCTCGTGCACGAGCCTTTTATTGTAGCTGCCGTTGGCTTTTGGGGCAATCGCGAGCATAAAAATTCTAAACTCCATAAAGTCCCTTTAAAGTAAAAAAAAAAGATATTTTAAACTTGATTACAAGGAAGAAGTGGAGATTGTGTTTTGGTAAGCAGAGTTAAATGTTCCATGCCTTTTTACTGTAGATCTGTTCTTCACGCCTTACTAACGTATTCTCTGTTCTTTTGTTGTTCCAAATGTTCTGGCCTCCCTCAGGAAGGCCAGGTTCTGGAGTGTTCCCTCATCAACAGTATCCGTGTCGGCGCCATCCCGAAGGTGAGACCTCCACAAAGATTAATCTCTTCACTTCAGCCCACACCACAGGCACTTTCCTTTTCCCCCTCCCACTGCGACACTTGTGGTCAAACCTAGGGAGACTGCCATGTCAGGCACGTTATTCATGCTTAAATTAGCCAAGGCTGCAGTTGTATCTTTTAGCCATGTAATGCCTGATCTGAGCCTCTCAGTCCGCTTCTCCTTGCTGGGCTTCTTTCTCAAACACCGAATTCACAAGGGGCACTAGCACAGCATCAACATGAAAAATTCAACGCATCAATATTTATACAACCCTGGCCGAGATCAGCCGCAGGTTGTGTTTGAAGCAGGTTTTTTTTTTTTTTTTGCAGTCATGACTTTTAGCTTTTCAGGTAAAATGAAAACATGTGCTTCTACATTAATATTAATAATCATATTAATAATAATAATAATATGTCTGGGGGTTTAAAGTTTCTACTTCTGGATCAACAGGTCTGTCAGAAACACATCCCAGCCTTTTAGCTAGGAAGCAGATCCTGAAATAGCCGAGACAAACAGACCGAGATCGTTATTCTGTATTTTTAGAGGAACTTGAAACTAATCAGTGTGTATTTAGCAGATATTGACCCAGTGAGAGCAGACCCAGGGCTTCTATGTGCATTAAATATTGATTCACACGGTGCAACGCTGACAGTGACACATTATAATGTGTTATTTGGTTCCATTCCGGCTTTATGAATTATAAAACCATAATTTGATTCTCATGTGGGTTCTGGTTTGTAATTAAGATGCAAACTCATCCTGCTGCTTTAAGTGTTAGAAGAGACACCATATGCTAATGGAACAGTTATCAGGGTTTTGTTGGTATTGTTGACTGATCATGTGTGTGCGTGTGTGTGTGTGTGCGTGTGTGTGTGTGTGTGTTGGCTCAAATTCTTCAAATCAAAATTTATTATTATTAGTTTGAATTATCTTAATAAAGTTTCAGAGCCTGTCATAAAAATCAGTGTAACTCTTAAAAAAGTCTATCTGTGTTTAAATCAAATGTATTGAGCAGTTTGTTTTGGGTTCCTGAACCATTCATATTAAAGCTTTAAAACGTTTAAATATTTACGTGTAATTTCTTATACTTCATCTATTGTCGTTACTCTTAGATCTTCTCAGTGTTTGTCTTTTACCCGGTTTCCACAGGACCCAAAGATCTTGTCGTCTTTTGAGGCCGTCGGAAAGACAGAGGCAGACCTGGAAGGATGCATCATCTGCATCTGCAGTGGCACCGACCTGGTGAACCTGAGCTTCATGTTCTTGGTGGCAGAGAACCCCGACATAGCCAGGGTAAAGATGCATTCATGTGGCACACTTACACACCTCATAAACCTGGGTGGGTGAAGCGATGACCTTGAGATGTCCTTTCATTTAGTCTTTCTCCCTTTCTCTCTCTCTCTCTCTCTCTCTCTCTCTCTCTCTCTCTCTCTCTCTCTCCCTCCCTCCATGTCCATCCTGGTTTTGCTCCTTTTGGTATTATTTTGTTTCATTTCTTTTTCATGTAGAAATGGGGCTGCATTTGTGTCAGCTATCTTTTGGAATTTCAACTTTTATTTTTCTTCTTATAAATGCTGTCAAATAAATTTCTGCTAGTAACAATGTCAGTGGAAAGCTGCTCACATGAAAGAGCAGCCTCTTGAATGTTCCATGTAAACCCACACATTCAGACAAGTAGGGGAGAAGCCATCTTGGATCTAGAGCAGGATCTATTGAGATTTGCTGTTCTCGTCAACAATACATGATGTATTACAGAACACATGTACGTACACATGACCTCACAGAGTAGCTTCACCACTGGTACCAGTTAACGTGACCTTTTCCCAGCCTGCAAACATGGTAGAAATATCCTCAAAGCAAAGCAGAGAGAAGTACTGCCGCAGCTTCTTGTGATATTTATTCTCAGCTTAAGGGATTTCTGCTAGTTAGCTTAGCTGGTGCATGTGTTGTGTACAGTTGGCTTTAGAAACTTTTTTTTTATTTAGTTTTTTTATTTGTTGTTTCATAAAATGGTTTCAGATCTGCTGCAATCAGCCCACTGTGCAAAGACCTAGTTTGGATGTCCTACAGATGTGGCCTGGACCAACAGACTTAATATAGATGTTGACTGTTTGCAGGGAGAGATAAAATAAAAATAAAAACACAGCTTTTAACCCTAACTCCACAAAGTTCGACGTACGTTGGTGCAGAAAAACCCAATGACACTACCCCCCCCCCCCCCCCCTCTAGATGTGGAAGTGAAGAAGATGCAGCGTAGAGATTAATTACGCAGATAGGGGTTTGCAGTGACTTTTTGGTATTTTGTTGGTTTATTGTCATTGCTGACAGCCCAGAGTTTAAAGCTGCATGCTATAGTAGTGTGTGTGTGTGTGTGTGTGTGTGTGTGTGTGTGTGTGTGTGTGTGTGTGTGTGTGTGTGTGTGTATCTCTGTCTTAGTTCATCAATTACTGTGTCCAAGTGATTGAGACCGACCTATTAATTTGTTTGTTTGTTTTTGTCTCTTTTCTGTTTGCAGAAATGGATTGAGGGTTTGAGGTCGGTGATTCACAACTTCAAGGCCAACAACGTTTGTCCAATGACATGCCTGAAGAAGCAGTGAGTGTGTTTTACAGCAGACTAAGTTCTAGGCCCTTTTCTAAACGTTAGCTTCTGTAAGCTGGATCTGTTCTAACCTGTTCTCTTTTCTGTTTAGTTGGATGAGAATGTGTTTCCTGACCAACGTTAATGGGAAGATCCCCGTGAGAGGGTGGGAGTATATTTATTTTACATGTTTCCTGATTGTTTTATTGTCCATCCATCCATTTTCTGAACCCGCCTGTCCATGTAGGGTCGCGGGGGGAAGGGGGTGGGGGTGGGGCTGGTGCCTAACTCCAGCGGTTAATGGGCAATCAGGTGGGGTACACCCTGGGCAGAGAGCCAGTCCATCACAGGGCAACACAGAGACACACAAGACGAACAATCACGCACACACACTCACACCTAAGGACAATTTAGACAGACCAATCAACCTAACAGTCATGCTTTTGGACTGTGGGAGGAAGCCGGAGTACCCAGAGAGAACCCACGCATGCACAGGGAGAACATGCAAACTCCATGCAGAAAGATCCCAGGCCGGGAAGCGAACCCAGGACCTTCTTGCTGCACGGCAACAGCTCTAACCACTGCACCACTGTGCAGCCCTTGTTTTATAATGAAACATTTATGCCGTCTGACTGACTTGTGCACCTAGGATAGAATGATTTTGTTCCACACTGATGCCGTTTGACTGTTCAGGCAAAACTAGAAAGGCTTTGATAACAAAATAATGAATCTGCGGACAGATGCACTGCGTGGGCATGCAAAGCACACCGTTCTGGGAAGTAAACCTTCCTGTTTTAACTGCACGGACCTGCAGAAACTTGACTCACTTAGAACATTCAGTTACGTTTTCCCCCGCAACAAGGGTGCAGTTAACGGTCCGCATACAAAGATCAGATATCTATGTCTGTGACTGATTCCACAGAAGGGAGTGTTCATGCTTGTGTAAATGGTAATAAATTGCCAGTATGTGATATAGTGCCTTCCTAACCCCGCAAGGCACTTTAAAACACAATCAGTATTCACACATTCACACACACTTTCACAAGCTGGTGGTGATTAGCTAAAATCTAGCCACCGCTGCCCTGGGCGCCACCAACCACCGCCAGTAGCCTAAGGACACAACGACTCCCAACCGTTGGTGCTCAAACCTGCAACCCTCCGTTTACAGGGCGGATAGTTAACTCCTCTGTCACTGCCACAAATCGTGCATTCCAGTTGTCTTCGCAACTCGGAATTTCCGAGCAGGAAATGACGTAACGGGCTTGTTTTGCGGTCCAGCTTTCAACTCGGAAAAAGTGGATGCCACCAGTGTCGCTGAGTACTAAACCAAAATAATGGTAAAAACAAGTATTCTCTGCACGCGCCCTTAAACACTTGCCACATACAACCAGAAAAACGCCAGGAAAAGTAAAAACCATAAACACCGGTCAATTTCGGCAGCGATGTTAAGTTTTTCAACGACGTAACTATTGATGACAGCAATTAACTACTTACCGGTGCTGTTAAATAGCAACAAAAAAGAAAACACAGCACAAAAGAAAAATATATAGACGATAACTACTTCCTGGTGGCACTGGGCGCAGTCATCTTTAAAGAGCAAGTCACCCCCAAATCAACTTTTTTTTCCTGATAAACTAAATAAATGCATGTCTAATCGTGCTGCAGACACGTGTAGTTTGTAGTTTTGCACTTTAGTGCATTTTAGTTCAAATGTAAATTTTCTGCCTAAAACTGTCAGTGTTGTGCCGTTGTCAGGTAAAAGCTCTGCACCGCATATGAATTTAAATCTGCCATCCCAATTGGCTAAGAGGTGCCCTAGAACTTTAGCTGGTACCATATGATGTCACAATGTCGTTGTGAGCCTGTGTGTGTGTATTTGCTAGTGGCTATGCCCTCTTGGTCTGCTAGGCAACAGCATTTGTTGCATTTTTCAAACAGGATGTGTGAGTGGAGTAATACTCGGGTAGGGGGTGACTTGCTCTTTAAATGTGGGATCTCGGGGTCCTCTGTAACCTACAAGCTCGCAGCTTGTAATTCTGAGTTCACAGCGTCATTTCCGGCCAACTTATCCCAGAAAAATGAGTTCCGAGGAACACCGGAAAGCACCAAAAGTTCTGTGTGGCTGTGTTTGAGATTTCACGCACTCTGTTGACTTGTCCACCGAGAGAGACAAGGAAATGTGTCTCTTGACCTTTTTTGAATCTCATTGTTTGATAACTAAAATTCTGATGAATCACTCATGCATAGGATTCACTCACCTTTGTCCAACCCCATGATTGTTTTTTTTCTCCTCTGTGTTAGCATTACAAGAACGTTTGCATCAGGGAAGACAGAGAAGGGGATCTTCCAGGCTCTCAAAGACCTTGGCCTTCCTAGTGGAAAGGTTTTCTTTTGAAATTTAGTCCATCTAATGAATTAATAATGAAAGACAGTTTCATGTAAACATAGTTTCCTGTTGTTTCCACAGAATGACGAGATCGAGCCACCAGACTTCACCTTTGACATTTTTTACGCGCTCACACAGAAGATTTGCCCTCGCACAGATATTGAGGAACTCTTCAAAAACATGTATGTTTGTCCTTGTCATGTTCAGCAGAGCACCGGAGACCCGATAATGATCAAATCCAGCAAACTAATGCCACCTTATAGTGATATCTTTGGTAAAGTGAAAGTGAGTTGGACGTAATGTTTCTGCGCCTGTTGCACTAACTACGCCTAACCTGCTTTGACCAGAGAGGACATTAAAACTGTCCTTTCAACTTTATTTCTTTACACAGACTGCTTCTCTCGTTTTAACCGAATGTTTGATTGACTTCGAGGACGTTTGTTTGAAAGGAACTTAACTTTATTTTTTTTCTAATTGATTCTTTTGCAGCAATGGAAACAAAACTGATTATTTAACTGTAGACCAGTTAGTCAGCTTTCTGAATGAAGTAAGCTCTTCATCATTTATTAACTTCTGTGTGTATCTGGCTTGAGCATCCCCCCCCTCTGGCCCATCCTGCTCCAGGTGGAAGTTGCCGTTCCAGTCTGACAGTTATCAATAAAACTTTAAGTTAAATAAACAAAACATGTTTTACTTCATGTTAGCCTCTAGTGGCAACTTCCACCAGCTGGCCTGTTTTTGCATGCTCTATCGTCCCGTTTCCCCGTGTTCTCCCTAGCGAGGTTTCACCTTTGTGTCTGATTGACGTTGCCATGACTACGGGAGCGTAGAGGTTTTCGTCCTGTTGCGTCCTGCTTGGTTCGTGTTGTTTCCTGCCATGTTCTGTGGCTGTCCTCCTTCATGTGGATGAATACCCGCTCAGTCCGGTCACATCTGCACTGCTTCGTGCCCTGGAGCCAATCAGATTAATGCCCACCTGGCTCTGAATACTGTAATGATGTGCTGATGCTGTTGCGGCTTCTCCAGCACCTGCCCTGGTCTTAATGCACCGTTGTAACACTGCATGTTTTAGCGTTGCTCTTGTTGTTGTGCATTTCAAGACCTAAATGCTCCATATTTAAGACAACAACCTAGCAAATTATCATAAGAATACATAATCGCAATTAAATTGTCTTAAAGTTTCTAATAGATTTCTGATTGCCGTTTTTACTTCATGTCATGAGAGTGTTGACACAAGTGGGAGTAACTGACGGTAACGTCCGTGTGTGTGTGCAGAACCAGCGAGACCCAAGGTTAAATGAAATCCTGTTTCCATTCTACGATCCTAAGAGAGCCATGCAGATCATCGAGAAATACGAAAGGGATGAAGAGCTGAAGAAGAAGGGTAAAAAGGATTCTTGCTGGCTTTTTATCTTCTGCTGCCCCCTGCTGGTGTTGCACGTCTCACAGATCTGAGCTATGATTTTCACTCTTCATAATCATAACATCATTTTGACCAACGGGGATCCGTTTCTCAGTCATGAGTTCTGAAATGCTCACATACGAAAGGAAAGGTTTAATAACTGCGTTTACATTTTAAAGTTTAAACCAACATCATCCAACTTGACGAATCATCACAATATATCCAAAATTATTTTTTGACTAAATGTTCTGCTCCTGTACCACTCCGCCCGTCCTCTCCAGGCCGGATGTCTAGCGACGGGTTCTGTCGGTACCTGATGTCAGACGAAAATGCTCCCGTATTCCTGGACCGACTGGAGCTGTACCAAGAAATGGACCAGCCTCTGGCTCACTACTTCATCAGCTCCTCCCACAACACCTACTTGACAGGGAGGCAGTTTGGAGGGAAATCGTCTGTGGAGATGTACCGACAGGTTCTGCTGTCTGGATGCAGGTATGCAAGCAGACCCTTAATCGTGATCGTGATTAACTGTGTATGTTCATAATGTTGAACGGCTTTGATACAAGTCAGATTCCTATGATTTGGGTCAGGTGTGTGGAGCTGGACTGCTGGGATGGTAAAGGAGAGGACCAGGAACCCATCATTACTCATGGCAAGGCCATGTGCACAGACATCCTGTTTAAGGTAAAACACACAGCTGTGGAGTGTGTGTGACCGTTCCAGGAGTCAGGGCCGCCATTACCGATTCTTTTGCTCTCGCTCCACCTGAGAGGAGTGCAGATTATTCAAGAAGGAAATAGGAGAACAGTTGGGTGTTGGGTGTCATTTAAACCTAAGATCGGTGAAATCTGCTGCAGCATCTTAATTCCTCCTTGTTGTTTCATTTTAGTGACTTTATTTCTACAAAGTCGTCCTTAAAATGTTGCTCAGAGTTTGATTTCCTGAGTACAATAAAAATGAACCGTGCTTTGATCTTAGCTGATATTTGGCTCCCCCTTGTGTTAGTAGTGTGTTATTACACATCCGGGCTTCCCTTTAATAATCGTTCTCATGCTTTCTAACTTTCATCTTTTACAACAGGATGTCATCCAAGCTATCAAAGAAACAGCGTTCGTCACATCTGATTATCCCGTCATCCTCTCCTTTGAAAACCATTGCAGGTACACAAACAGATTTTATTCGCCTTTAAAATGCATTCATCACATTCATCGTCTTAACATGAGCTGTGTGTGTTCTCAGTAAACTTCAGCAGTACAAGATGGCAAAGTATTGTGAGGAAATCTTTGGGGACCTGCTGCTCAGACAGCCTCTAGAGAGCTACTCGGTAAGTTCTCCGATCGCCTTTCAGAAATAAATGAATTTTAAATCAATTTGAAATGTGCTGAATTTTTATTTTCTCCTCAGCTTGAACCCGGGCGCCCTTTACCTTCCCCAAGCGAGCTCAAGAAGAAAATCCTCATCAAAAACAAACGCTTAAAACCAGAAGTTGAGCAGAGTGTGTGTTCAGCTGAAGATTAGTGCAGACTGGGTTCTGTGTGTGTCTAATTGTTGTTTTTGTGTGTGAATGCAACACAGGGCAGCTGGAGTCTTTAAAAAAGCACATGGAAGCAGGAGAAACCAACACTCCTGCCATTATCATGGGAGAGGAGGACGACACAGAGAATGGTGAGACATACAACTCTGTTTAAAGGTGCAGTGTGTAAGAATAAAGTAAGATTTCTACAGTGAAATAATCCCAAAACAGTCTAATGTCTCAATCATGTTCAAAGAAAGGTTATACTGAAACATTTCATTTTCTGCCAGCTATTGGGATTGCCAGATGTTTGTCCTTTCAAAATAAAGGAAAGAGGGATGCAGCCTAACACTGCAGCGTTAGCATTTGTAATTCGACTATGGGCTGCAAAAAGCTTCAGAGTTGTATAAAGAACTGACGCCAGTAACAAGAGCGACCCAAAAGTTATTTCTTGTACCCCTAAGAGCATCTTTTTGTTTTACTCTAACATCAGGTAAAGAAGGCTAGAAGCTAATGTTGAGCTAACAATGCTAACGGTGAATCAGAAGCTAATTTACCCTCTGGGGTCCATGGACGCGTATCCGCGTCTTTAGAACAGGTCTAATTTGGGACGCTGTAGCAACATGACTCTGCCTCCCTGAGTTATGGTTTCAATTCAGCTTTAAAAAGGAGATTATAAACTACACCCCAGTTTTTTTAATTTCTTTAATAGACAACGTAAAAGAGGAGTTATACTAAACTAAAAAACGACCTATTTTTAGACAGTCTGATAACTTGTCAAAACAGCAGTTTAGTAATCCGTGAGAGGGAATGTGCTTGTGAACATAAAAACATGAGATCCTTTTGCTGCTGGTGGAAGTCTCACATATTCAGCTGATAAAAAGCATCATTATGTAGCTGAGAGAGAGAGGAAGGCCGCACGAGTAACGAGATGTGCGCAAAAAGGAGCCGCTTGGCGGGGAAAGGAGTGGCGCGAACGGAGTAACAACAAACAATTAGACAAATATTGACGGTAAACTTCATATTTTGGAGCGATCCGGACAGATATATTGTCGCTGCAGTTTAGTAGGCTTTTATTAGGCTTATATAAAGGATGATGAGAAGGATAAATGTCCACCAGGCAGTTCATGGCTGTTTTATGAACTGGAAGCAGAGGAAGTGGACGGAGACTCGCAGCCGGAGTCTGAGGTAAATAGCGAGGATGTTGATGACGATGAGGCAGATCCATCCTTCCTCATAGAAGAGTTGGGTCATGATGAGGTAGAGGATGAAGGCAGAGATCCAGCTCCTCGGAGATCCAACAAGAGGAGTGGGAGGCGCTGCGCAGCTGACAGAGCCACTCCCCACTCCAAAATGCATGTATATTATTGCCACATTAATAAAATAAGTATAAATTCAGATAGTCCAGGTTGTCCTGAAATAATGATACCCCATAAGGCAATATTTATTGTTTTTATTTGAAAATACAAAAGATAAACCAAAATGAGTCAAAACGGTGATTTACACCCTGGACCCCAGAGGGCTAATCATTTTTTAAATGTGTTATTTGCTATATTTATTCATATTTTTTATAAATGTACAGTCTAGATTACCATTCTAAATTATAAAAAAACATTAGTCATAAATGTTTGTTGGTTTCACAGTAAAATAAACAACTTTTTTCCAATTCGGATTTTATGTTTTTGAATGATTTAAGGTCTAATGTGCAACCCCTTTATGTTCAAATATAAAGAATAAGTATAAATTCAAAAAGTCCATGTTGTGCTGAAAAGATTGATACCACATAAGGCAGTGGTTATGGTTTTTATTTTGGAAATACAAAGGAAACTCTAAATTAGTCAAAAACGGCAAATTGCACCCCGGACCCCAGAGGGTTAAGCAAAGTTCTAAAAATATCTCAAGCTACTTTTTCAATACCAACAACTTGATATTACAGTGAACTGAATGTGCGAAGTGAATAATGAGTCAATTGTGGCGTTTTGCTTCCTTAAACTAGCCGTTCAGAACTAAAACAGCAAGCTGCCAGTAAACAGACCGTAAAACAACACTTCCTCTATTACCGTAATAGGTACTCCCTACCGTAAAACACCCAAGAGTGCTAACACCATCTATGGAGATGTATTGAATTCAATGTACTGTGTCTTTGCTTATTATCTAGAATCTTCTGGTACTCATCTGAAACAGGCAACAGCCATGAAACTCAGGAAACAGGAGTGGGAGAGTGATTGCAGTAACCAAATTTGACCACAGGATGTCATCTTACTCTATTCTTACACACTGCACCTTTGAGTGCTCACAGAATATGGTTACATAGCATGTTTATTGTAAGCAGATGAAAACTTAGACTATAATAAGGAAAATGTAATATTTGTTATGCGTGCAGCAGAAAAAGAAGCAGAGGAAAAGGATTTGATTTCGGAGGCTCCCAGTCTGTCAGAGGCGACCAGTGAGAAAGAGACCAGCAGTGTTTCCCAGAGTAACGCTGTCAGCTCAGGGAAGGACGAGGAGCAGAACAACGGGGTCAGGAAGGTGGGTTTGTACCACGATAATCAGCTTCAAAAAACTAAAGTTACTAACTCTGACCACGACTTCCTCTTATTACGAATATATTATTATGACTCATAATCACATCACAGTTTTTGCTGATGATTAACTGTCATACAATTAATTAGGCTTAACGTGTAACTTGTATTTCTCAGATATTTTTATGATTACTTCGGGGCGGTGTGGAGGCAGCGATGAGTGCTGCCTCGGCTCACACCTCAGTCGTGTACTTGTACAGAAAATGCAGAATCTCAGCGACTTTGACCATAAACATGTTAATCATATAGAGAAAAGATCAGGTGGACACATTTATTTTCTGTTGTGTCATTGTTAGTAGTTTACTTGTAATGATGACCGCACTTCACTCATTTCTAACCAAAGTTGTGGTAATCTGAAAAAAATCCTATAGTGTTTGTAAATAGGCCGCTGATCAGGGGCGGCGTTAGGCCCGGCTACTTGGGCTGAAGCCCCGGATCTTTCATGATAAGCCCCGGATCTAAATCGCGGAAGTAACATGCAGTACCATAGTCCAACAGAGAGGGCGCAGCTGGCAGTAGTTTGTATACAGCCTGCCTGAGCCTCCACCACTGAAGAAGAAGCCCTTCAGCAGCCGGCTTCTTCTGCACTCTCTGCCTGAAACGCATGAGTGAAGATGGACATAAGGACGTTTTTTAGACCAAAAGTACAACGACAGAACCCCAGCTTTGATGAGACTGGTGTTGACTCAGGTTTGAGAGTCTTATTTGCAAATATTTGTTGTGCTGCTGGTTTGCCTAAAGTTAGCTTACTATCAGGTAAAGTTCTTGGAGAAAGAAAGGGAATATTTACTATCATCTCACACTAAACACTAACAGGAACAATACTCTGCCCTGAAAATGCTTAATATGTAGCTTCAGATTAAAAATTATGTGGTACAAGACATATATATATATATATATATATATATATATATATATATATATATATATATATATATATATATATATATATATATGATGTTGACTAGTGCGTGTCACATGTGTGTGCGCGCGTGTGTTAAGCCCCGGATCTTCTTCAGTCCTAAATCCGCCCCTGCCGCTGATAACTTTTATGGTTAAATGTCTTCAGATACCTGACGATGAAGTGACAGAAATCTCTGAAGCAACTGACGCCACAGATATCTCTGAGGCATCTGATCAGGACAACAACAAGAAGGTAAGTACCGGCTGCGGCTATATCAGCATGCAGACCGATATGTGTGTTTCAATGTGTGTGTGTGTGTGTTTGTGCAGGGTGTGGATGTGGCAGAAGACTCTGAGGAGGCTCTGATAGCATCATACCAATACGAGTCGGCCACCACCAACATCCACCCGTACCTCTCAGCCATGGTCAACTATGCGCAGCCGGTCAAGTTCCAGGGGTTTGATGTGGCAGAGGGTGAGCCCCCCCCCCCCCCCCCCCCCCCCTCTCAGGATGTGTTTTTGTGTAGTTTTGTATGAAGCCCCAAAAATACTGTCACAGTCAAAAGATTCCCATGTTTTCATCCCATCCCTCCTGTGTTTCAGAGAGGAATATCTACCACAACATGTCATCTTTTAACGAGTCTGTCGGTCTGGGTTACCTGAAGACTAACGCCATCGAGTTCGTCAAGTATCCTCTGAGTTTTATCACTCAACGTTTCAGTGGACACAACCAGTTTTCAGCATTGTCTACTAACTCAGATATCGCTTTTTAGATTTCAGCTCTTATAGGTGTTTTATTTTATTTTAGCTGTTTTTTCTAAGTAAAACCCCGAGATTTTTGCCTCTCGCTCTCTCTCCATTGGGACAGCTTTACCCAATCTGTTCACACTAAAAATAACCGCACAGTCTGTTTGATCCTGAAATGCACTCAGATTCATTCACACACACACACACACACACACACACACACACACACACACACACACACACACACACACACACGCATGTGCTCTTTTGCTGTTTTTTGAACTTTTCCTGAGCATCAGTGCAGCTACAACAAGCGACAGATGAGCCGTATCTACCCCAAAGGAGGCAGGGTGGACTCCAGTAATTACATGCCTCAGATCTTCTGGAACGCAGGATGTCAGATGGTCTCGCTCAACTTCCAGACCCCAGGTACCACAACATGCAACATGGGTCTTTTGAACTCACACATATCTACGCAACACATATGTATACATACTGTATTAAACATGTGTACGCTTCTGACCTCTTACTTTAACAAACATTTCACTACAGTCACTGTGCAAGGGGTATTTCTGCTATTTTGAAGTGTGATTCTGGGTAAAATCTAAATAAATACCATTCTGTGCCTTGCAGAATGGCCTCAGTTAAGAAAAATAGATTTGACGTCCTTCATAACTGCATTTACCTTAAAACAGCTCCAACAGCTACAAAATTATAAACTATTCTATTTCAAATGTCAAATTATGTAATGTTTTTGGAATAAATGTTAATAAGTAGAGGCCTCCCACTAGTGTTCCTATACCAAATGCCAAAACTCTTTAGAGCGGTTTCTGGTCAGCAGAGGGCTACAGAGTACTGACCAATGTGAAGTTGCTCAAGTTTCTGCCTCAAGAATCACTGAAATTAGTTTGAAAGCAATACGTCAAAGTGGTAAAACCCTTTAGGGTTTCTTTAAAGGGGTAGAACACGTGTTTAATCAATACATAAACAGCAGCTTCAAATAGGAATGAATGCCTTGTTTAGCCTGATTCATGCTTCTCCGTCTGCGTCAGCGCGGAGACACGCAACGTCCTTGCGGGCCTGCTGGAGAGCTCCGCAAGGACGGACGGAGTCGAGCTCTTTTCTAAACATCCATCCGTCGAGACAGACAACACAAGCTTGTGATTGGTCAGGACGCCGCTGTCGTCTATGGCGCCGCCGTTGCGCCCTCAAAAACATAAAGAGAGCCGAGGATAACTAGCGGCAGACACGGAGAAGCTTGAAGAATACCTCGCGAAAAAACTCTAAAAACATATACGTTTAATTCTCCCGTGACTGGAGGAGTGAAACAATGCACAGCAAGCGTTTTATTTGTGGACGGAAATGACAGGAAACGTGGGTTTAGAGGTGGGGAGAGCATGAAGAGGTGGAGGAGAACGAGAGACAAATTTGTCTGTGTTAAAAAGTCTCTTATATACAAAAAAAACCAATATAAACACACTATCTTGGACCGATACATGACAGGATACCACAGAACAGAGCTACGCCCTCTGGTGTCCTGGCGGGGAATTGCTTTGCAACGCTCCCCAGGAGACGAAGAAGCATGATAGCAAAATGCTTCCGTCAATCCGTGCGTGTCTGTCTCTTGCGGAGCTGACGGAGAAGCATGAATCAGGCTTAAGTCGTACTCCGGGAAGGAAAAAAGCTCAGATGTGCCCGAAGCAGGAAGTACAAGTCAGCTGGAGGAAAAAGTAACTTTGGACAGCAGATTTTGGACTCTTACCCCTTCTTTCCATCGGCCATGAAAGCGGTCTCGTAACGTAATAGCAGCGTTTTACCCACGAGCTCGTTCCCAACCAGGTGCAATTCTGATGCAAAACGGGAGTGAAAGCGTTCCACACAGCTGATCCCATGAGGCCACAAAATCACAGGAGACTGGCAACACCATGTCATGTTCGGTGCCTCTTTTTGTCCCCAGCTCCCTCCTGGTTTCCCTCATGTTCTCCATTCTCCCCACCTTTTGGTTTAGTGTTTCAGTTCTCCTGTCTCCTTTGGTGTGTGTGTGTGTGTGTGTGTGTGTGTGTGTGTGTGTCCTTTCCCCACTTAGATCATTTCTTTTCTTCTTTTTAGATCGCCCTGTGTCTTTGTTTCTATTATGTTTTTAGTTTAGTTTGGTTATTTCAGTAGCTTTGGTTTTCAGGATTATATTTGGTTTCTTCCCCTGCTTATTTCTGCTTCTCCTTAGTTCGTTGTTTTCACCTGTGCCCATTTCCCACACACCTGCCCCTCCTCTCCTATCACCCAGCGTCTGCATATATACCGTATTTTCACGACCATAAGGCACACCTAAAAGTCTTAAATTTTCTCCAAAATGTACACCGCGCCCTATGGTGCGGTGCGCCTATTGTGTTGTTGTGAGATGCGAACGTAGTAGGAGACAAGGGACGTGGCGTGAACGTGCGGACGTGAGCGAAGACGAACCCCGAGTAGTTCAAAAGGGCAGGTATGCGCGGTATGCTGAACATTGTTCTGACAACCCTGAGAATGGCACCTGCTAAGATACACGCCTATGAAGCACAGTTTAAACCGCAAGCGATCAGCTACGCGGAGGAACACGGGAATAGAGCAGCGGCGAGAGAATTCAGCATTGAGTCCATGGTTCGCAAGTGGAGGAAGTTGGAAAACGAACTCCGACAAGTAAAGAAGACGCAGCTGTGTTTCCGCGGGCACAAAGCCAGGTGGCCTGAGCTGGAAGACCGCCTCGAGCAATGGGTTAACGAGCAGAGGACAGCTGGGAGAAGCGTCTCTACCGTCACCATTCGTCTGAGAGCAGTAACGCTCGCACAAGAAATGAACATCGAACATTTTTGCACTGATATGTTCCGAGTAAAGGGCTGTGGTTTATTTTATTTTCTGTTATCGGTTACAGAAGTTTCACAGGGAATTATGTACTGGAAATGAAGTTTCTTGTGCTTCGTTTGATACATTGGAGACATGGTTTCTTCTAGTAGGCACGGATCCGTGAGTAGGCATCAAAACCACTTGTCCAGGAAATTATGCACTGCACACAGGGGCGGAAATCCCATTTCAGTTTTGGGGGGGACAATAAACAGTAAAATTTCAGAGAGTAATTTTTGGGGGGGACATGAAAAACAATGCTCTCTCCTGCGTCTTTGCAACTTGTTTTGCACAGTTTGCCTTCAGCATGTTAAATAATGTTATGAATTGATGCCTTTATGACCACATTCAACAAAACATCTTAATTTCCACTACAGTCAAAGTAGATTTACAAAATTGTAAGCACGAAGAAGTTCCAATATTATTACGGAAACACTTTCAAGGCTAACATCAAACTACTTCAAAATGTGAACATTTTTATTATATTGTTGTGTCAGCAAGTAAAAATGCAACATAGATTAGGCCTACTTACAAGTATATTAACAGTTATTTAAAAATGAACAGCCCTTCTTAACAACAAAGATTTAATAAAACAACCCCTTTAACCAGGGTTACCCTAACGTTTTCATTTATACAGCCAACATGTAAATCTATCAGTTGTGAGCCAAATCATCAGCTTTCACAAAACACAAACACTCATAGTATGGTAGTTTTTTCATTTGTTGGATACTAAATATGCTCAGATTTAGCTAGCATCATCATGCTATCATTTTAGTTCATTACTGATTTGCTTACATTTTCATACTGCTTACTTCCTAGCTATTAATAACATGCTAGCCACCATTACCATGCTAGTAAGCATTTGCATGCTAACTAGTGGTGGCATTTTAACTTATTCTTGAACTTTGACTAACTTAACATACTGATTGCTTGGATGCTAATGATAATGTGCTAGTTAGATTTAGTTGACATCAGTTATGACCACAGCACTTCCTCTTTTAGTTATTTAAGTTTGAAGCTGACTCCAATCCTGCTGGAGCAACAGAACCTCTTATAGGGGGTCTGGCTGATCGCTGACCATGTGGCAGGCGAGTGTAAAATGTTCTGAAGCTTTCTATTTTTTTAAACAGTTATCTAACCTTTCTTTCTGTGTAAATATGAACACAATGAGAAATAAGTCACTGGAACACAAATTGAAACTTCAGTATTTGACAGGTTTAGTCAGTGAAGAGAATATTCTTCCACCCAACAGTGGAGTCTTTGATCACGAAAATTCCTGGTGCACATTTAGCTGTTTGTCTTAATAATGGAGAGAGAGAACATAAATGTCAAATTAAAATTTTATTAAATCACATAACATGAAAGCTACTAAAATCCAAATAGTTCCACATTGATTTTAATATATTTGAAATGTTCCTTCTAAATATGTCAGAAAAAATAACAAACTTCAAATCAGCTTTCACAAGTCAAGTATCAAAATGACTGAAATCTCTTTAATAAATCATAGAAATGCTTGTAGGCTATTAGAGAATAACTGTAATATTTAATAACTTTATCTAAGTCCTACTGAACAAAAAGATACACAAAATCTAAAAATATATTCTTGAAATATTTGTTTCATTTTAATAATAAAAATTATAAACTTTTACTTTACAAATACACTAAACATTTACATACTCTATACTTTATCTTTCAGTTTAATCGATCTCTCACTTTTCTCAGTTTTCATGGTGTTTTTGGGTCTGTGTGGCCAACGGGATCTTTGAGCAACGTGCCTCCACCACACATTTGCTGCTACCAGTTCATCCCTAAGCTGCACGGTGCACCTGCACTTTGACATGTTGTAAACAGCTGCAGAGCCTGGGGAAGACGTGATAAGAGCGGTTAAACGCTGTGGTTTTCCATACACCGGACCAGTTAGTTTTGATTCTACCATATTCATCTGCTAAATAGGATGAAACATGGACATTTTCATCGATCTATAAATGCTCCGCAGATTCCAGGGAAGACCGTGAATGCGTACATGTCCGGAAAAAGGAACTTTTGACCACCTTAGTGAATGGAATAATAATAGCGGAATAATCCTGGAAATTCTGGAATGACCAGAGAACATGAAGTGACAACTTTTTTTCTACTGTGGTGGTGGTGGTCTGTCATAAAGGGATCTCCGACCGGTGATCAAAATCTAAAGATAATCAGTGTCTATGTTTGACATTTATGACCACATTTTCGTCTTCGTCTTCGTCTTCCTCCGCTTATCCGGGTCCGGGTCGCGGGGGCAGCATCCCAACTAGGGAGCTCTAGGCCGTCCTCTCCCCGGCCTTCTCCACCAGCTCCTCCGGCAGGACCCCAAGGCGTTCCCGGACCAGATTGGAGATGTAACCTCTCCAACGTGTCCTGGGTCGACCCGGGGGCCTTCTGCCGGCAGGACATGCCCGAAACACCTCCCCGGGGAGGCGTCCAGGAGGCATCCTGACCAGATGCCCAAACCACCTCAACTGGCTCCTTTTGATCCGGAGGAGCAGCGGTTCTACTCCGAGTCCCTCCCGAATGTCCGAGCTCCTCACCCTATCTCTAAGGCTGAGCCCGGCCACCCTACGGAGGAAACTCATTTCGGCCGCTTGTATCCGCGATCTCGTTCTTTCGGTCATTACCCAAAGCTCATGACCATAGGTGAGGATTGGGACGTAGATCGACCGGTAGATCGAGAGCCTGGCTTTCTGGCTCAGCTCCCTCTTCCCCACGACAGATCGGCTCAGCGTCCGCATCACTGCAGACGCCGAACCAATCCGCCTGTCGATCTCCCGATCCCTCCTACCCTCACTCGTGAACAAGACCCCGAGATACTTAAACTCCTCCACTTGAGGTAGGACCTCTCCCCCGACCCGGAGGTGGCAAGCCACCCTTTTCCGGTCGAGAGCCATGGTCTCAGATTTGGAGGTGCTGATCCTCATCCCAGCCGCTTCACATTCGGCCGCGAACCTACCCAGCAAGAGCTGAAGGTCAGAGCTGGATGAAGCTAGGAGGACCACATCATCCGCAAAAAGCAGAGACGAGATTCTCCTGCCACCAAACTCGACACACTCCACACCACGGCTGCGTCTAGAAATTCTGTCCATAAAAGTGATGAACAGAACCGGTGACAAAGGGCAGCCCTGGCGGAGTCCAACCCTCACTGGGAACAGGTCCGACTTACTACCGGCTATGCGGACCAAACTCACGCTCCTCTGGTAAAGGGACTGAATGGCCCTTAACAGAAAGCCACCCACCCCATACTCCTGGAGCGTCCCCCACAGGGTGCCCCTGGGGACACGGTCATAAGCCTTCTCCAAATCCACAAAGCACATGTGGATTGGTTGGGCAAACTCCCATGCCCCCTCCATCACCCTTGCAAGGGTATAGAGCTGGTCCACAGTTCCACGGCCAGGACGAAAACCACATTGCTCCTCCTCTATCTGAGATTCAACTATCGATCGGACCCTCCTCTCCAGTACCTTGGAGTAGACCTTTCCAGGGAGGCTGAGGAGTGTGATCCCCCTATAGTTGGAACACACCCTCAGGTCACCCTTCTTAAAGATGGGGACCACCACCCCAGTCTGCCACTCCCTAGGAACTGCCCCCGATGACCACGCAATGTTGTAGAGACGTGTCAACCATGACAGCCCTACAACATCCATAGCCTTGAGATACCCAGGACGAACCTCATCCGCCCCCGGGGCTCCGCCGCTGTGTAGTTGTTTGACTACCTCAGCAACTTCTGCCCCCGAGATTGGACAGTCCATCCCCAGGCCTCCCAGCTCTGGTTCCTCCTCGGAATGCGCATTGGTGGGATTGAGGAGCTCCTCAAAGTATTCCTTCCACCGTCCGACTATAGCCTCAGTTGACGTCAGCAGCTCCCCATCCCCACTGTAAACAGTGTGAGCGAGTTGCTGCCTTCCTCTCCTGAGGCCCCGGACAGTTTGCCAGAACCTCTTTGGAGCCGATCGATAGTCTTTCTCCATGGCCTCACCAAACTCCTCCCACGCCCGAGATTTTGCCTCAGCAACTGCCACTGCTGCACTCCGCTTGGCTATCCGGTACCTGTCTGCTGCCTCCGGAGACCCACAGACCAGCCACGCCCTGTAGGCCCCCTTCTTCAGCCTGACGGCTCCCCGAACCTCTGGTGTCCACCAGCGGGTACGGGGGTTGCCACCACGACTGGCACCGGCCACCTTACGACCACAGCTAGCAACAGCCGCCTCGACAATCGCAGAGTGGAACAAGGCCCACTCGGACTCAATGTCCCCCACTGCCCTCGGGACGTGGTCAAAGCTCTGCCGGAGGTGGGAGTTGAAGACCGTCTTGACAGGTTCTTCTGCCAGGCGTTCCCAGCAGACCCTCACTATGCGTTTGGGTCTGCCAGGTCTACGCGGCATGTTCCCTTGCCATCTGATCCAACTCACCACCAGGTGGTGATCAGTTGACAGCTCCGCCCCTCTCTTCACTCGGGTGTCCAAAACATACGGCCGCAGGTCAGATGATACGACTACAAAATCTATCATCGACCTGTGACCTAGGCTGCCCTGGTACCAAGTGTACCGGTGGGCATCCTTATGTTCGAACATGGTGTTCGTTATGGCCAAACTGCGGCTTGCACAGAAGTCCAATAACAAAACACCGCTCGAGTTCAGATTAGGTGGGCCGTTCCTCCCAATCACACCCCTCCAGGTCAAGCTGTCATTGCCCACGTGAGCATTGAAGTCCCCCAGCAGGACAATGGAGTCCCCTGATGGAGCACTATCTAGCACTCGTCCCAGGGACTCCAAAAAGGGTGGGTACTCTGAACTGATATTTGGCCCATAAGCACAAACAACAGTCAGGACCCGTTCCCGACCCGAAGGCGCAAGGAAGCTACCCTCTTGTCCCCCGGGGTAAACCCCAACACACAGGCAGAGAGTCTCGGGGCTAACAAAAAGCCAACCCCAGCCCTCCGCCTCTCACCCGGAGCAACTCCAGCAAAGTAGAGTGTCCAACCCCTCTCCAGGTCTCGGGTTCCAGAGCCAATGCAATGTGTCGAGGTGAGTCCGACTATATCTAGCCGGTACCGCTCAACCTCTGCCACAAGCTCCGGCTCCTTCCCCGCCAGCGAGGTGACGTTCCATGTCCCAAAAACTAGTTTTCTTGTCCGGGGATTGGACCGCCAAGGCTCCCGCCTTGGTCTGCCACCCGATTCGCATTGCACCGGACCCTTCATGTTCCTCCTGCGGGTGGTGGGTCCACAGTTGGACGAGCCCATGTATCCGGTTCGGGCTGGGCCCGGCCGGGCCCCATGGGCGAAAGCCCGGCCACCAGGCGCTCGCTCACGGGCCCCAACCCCAGGCCTGGCTCCAGGGTGGGACCCCGGTAACCCTCCGGGCCGGGTACTCCGACTCTTCGTTTTAACCGCCATGAAAGATCCTTCGAACCGTTCTTTGTCTCACCCTTCACCTAAGACCAATTTGTCATGGGAGACCCTACCAGGGGCACTAAGTGCCCCAGACAACATAGCTCCTAGGATCATTAGGGCACTCAAACTCCTCCACCACGATAAGGTGACGGTTCAAGGAGGACATACATATTTAAGTTTGTAGAACAAGCGTGTGATTATTGACTTACTGCTGGAAACCGCTGGCTTTTTCATTCCCGCCTCCTGTGAGCCTGCCGCGGGCTGTGAGTGCCGTGAAGCTGTGAGCGGGGCAGAGCCGGCAGCCCCGCCCGTTGGAAACAGCGCGTGTGGACCGACCGTACCAAGTTGAGAAATTGGGGGGGGGACGACTATAATTTCTCAACAATTAAAAACACATTGTTTTGTATTTGCAGACTAACTTTTACGTTGTGGTTTTAGAAGACAATACAGGTTTACTGATAGCATTTATGTGTTTACAATAACTTTTGTGGGGGGGACAACTTTGTGTGAGGGGGGACGCGTCCCCCCCGTCCCCCCTGGGATCTCCGCCTTTGACTGCACATGACTTTTATTTTGAAAGCTTCTGGATGTTTTACGCTGATTTTGTGTTTGACTTCCTGTCTGGTGCAATCTAAATTGTGGAGTGCATAAAAAAGAGATTCAACATGTAATAATAGCATCCCTTCGCTTCTGGACATGGTGAAGGAACCCGTTCACTGTAACGGCGGGTAATTGCCATGTAGTTTGTTCCGTGCTGCTTTAATATCCAGTGAAAAGAAGGGGTTCTTTCCTGATATTTGGATGTCTCACCTCTGATTGGCTAACAGCATCACACCTTTACCACTGACTCTATTTGCTCTGCAACGTTGCTGTTTTATCTCCACAATAACACAAGTCTGAAGGAGTTCTGCTGATTGGTGGGGTTGCTAATGCTAATGCTTAGCTTCTACTGCTGTTTTCTGGACGCTAACACGGTCTTCCTAGCAGCCTTCCCATCACGAGCCTAGACGGGTGAATCAATGAATGTTAAGTGGCGTAGATCTGTCAGGATTTTCAAATGCTGGAGGTTCACCGGCTATTTTCTATCAGAAGCTAAAGCAGGAGATAGGTGTAGGAGACTATTTTCATGTTCAGCCTGCATGAAAAACTCAGAGTGACTGATTATAATCAGAAATAATCATAAAAATATGTTTTTTTCATTGTTCCACACCTTTAAATTCATCACTACCTTTACCAGAAGTTTAGCTGTTATCAGGAACCAAGGCTGGAGAGTAGTTTAGGAAGCGGAGCTTATGAGTGTTAGGAAGTAAAATTCAGACATTCCAAAGAGAAATTAAAGCTGCATTCAGACAAAATGTATCCTAAGACTTGCCTTTATCCTCATTTTAATTAATGAAGTAATGTGACATAGTGGTAGAGTGTTCACCCTGGGACTGGGAGATCGAGGTTCAAATCCCGGTCGGGTCATACCAAAGACTTTAGAAACGGGACCTAATGCCTCCCTGCTTGACACTCAGCTTTAATGTGTTGCTGCAGCTCACCGCTCCCCGAACACGGAGATGAATTTCACCAGCGTGTGATGACTAATGGGACTTTTACTTTATTAAGTTAATGTTAATACACACCTCTCCCACTGTTTTCAGATCTGGCCATGCAGCTGAACCAAGGAAAGTTTGAGTACAACGGATCATGTGGGTGAGAGCAGCCCCTGTCCCTCCCCCTCTCTGAGGCTCATCAATTACAACGTGCCGCATCTCATTAGTTATTGCCAGTAGCAACTATCTTCCCCGAGAGCCAATAAAGGGCTTAGAAAAAGGACGCTCCTCTTCTCTCGACTCATTTATCTGCTTTCCTCCCCATCGATGTCTCCGCTCCTCAGCTGTAACTGGCCCCGAGGGTGGCGATTTTACTGCTAATGCTAGAAGTCATTTACAGACAAGCATCACCACTAAATCTTTCTCATGCACGGTATCTCCCTATGTCAGACAGTCTGACTTGATCACTGGTGCATTTTCAAATAAAAAAAACTTCAGTACTAAGATGATTGTAAGGATAGACGTGTTGCATTGTGCCCCATCTTTTGTTGTTTTGTGTATCAGGTACCTGCTGAAACCAGATTTCATGCGGAGATCAGACAGGACGTTTGATCCTTTCTCTGAGACGCCGGTGGATGGCGTTATCGCAGCAACCTGCAGTGTTCAGGTCTGGTCGCGTTACGCTTCATTCACTTAAAGGGACATTATGGAAGTGTGACAGCCAAAACATGTATAGAAATAATAAATGTCTTCTTCATACATTCTCCTGCAATGCCCTGGTCCTGTAGAATGAGCCCTGGCATTTTTACTGTGATTGCCTGTTTTTCTGTAAAATCACAGAAAAAGAGAGATGCTCGGGTCGAGCAGGCTGCTTCATGCGCGTTCACGCTCAGGCATAGCCCGTAGCATTTGCTATCAGTAGCTTTAGCAGCAGAGAGAGAGGCAGAGCCACTTTGTCGCTGTTCCTAACGCCTAGTGACAAAGCTAGCTACATTTCTGAGGACCCTTAGCTACTTTCTGTAGAACTTTCTTCTAGATATTTCCTGCAAATTAGCAACAAAATAGCCATTTTTGCTCCGAACTGTTCATTGAACATTGTTTCAGGTGTCATC
>NC_091742.1:23167400-23192400 GCF_043380555.1 Nothobranchius furzeri
AGTCATTTTAGCCAATAGCAGGAAAGTGTGTGAATGTAGAATTACCTCCTGTCGTTGCTATGGACAACAGCTAATTTTAGGTTGTTTTTTTCTAATCCTCCTAAAAAACAATAAATGTTAAATGGCCTGTATTTGATATAGCGCCTTCTAGAGTCCTGGAACCCCTCAAGGTGCTTTACAACACAATCAGGCCTTCACCCATTCACACACACATTCACACACTGGTGGGGATGAGCTACGATGTAGCCACAGCTGCCCTGGGGCGCGCTGACAGAGGCGAGGTTGCCGAGCACTGGCGCCACCGGTCTCTCCGACCACCAGCAGCAGGCAACGTGGGTTAAGTGTCTTGCCCAAGGACACAACGACAGCGACAGACTGAGCGGGGCTCGAACCTGCAACCTTCCGATTAAGGGGCGAGCACTTAACTCCTGTGCCACCGTCGCCCAATAAACCAATCATCTGTCTCTCCCACTGCAGACTTACCTTAAACTGATCAAAAAGCAACAGAAGGAACTCAACACTCTGAAAAAGAAACACTCAAAGGTAAGTGTGTGTGTGTGTGTGTGGGATGGGGGGGTGGGGTGTGTGCTAATGCAGTCTCCTTTCTGATGGTCATTGATGCTCATGAGACCAGGAAAAAGAACAGGAGGGACAATGCAGCCTTTCATCTTCCGCTGGCCGCTGCTTTAGCCATCAACACAATCTGTCCGTTACAAACAGCCTCAGCGTGAATGTTTAGTAAGCAATTAGACTTGCTAAAGTCCTGCTTTGACCAGACCCCACCGCGGAGACCACACCGGATACCTCATTAATGATAACATTAATTATTACACAGCATCTGTAAATCAACACAATCCAGACACATCTGTTCAATAAAGATGGCACTTGGCTCATTTCTAACTAATGTGCATTTATTTGAATTATTAGCTGTAGCTGTGAGTTACTGTCGATCACTTTGCTTATTTCAAACTCTGCTTTTTGATCGGATACAGTCTAGATGTAAGGATCTTTTCTACACATGAGCAGATAAAAGGGGTGCTTTTGTTGATGATGATGATGATGATGATGGTATCCACCCAACAGGATCAAAACGCCATGCAGAAAGCCCATTGCACCCAGGTGGACAAGATGGTGTCCCTGCATGAGAAGGAGAAGACAACTCTGGAGAAGCTTCTAGAGAAAGCAATCAAGAAACGAGGGTAAGTGAGAAACCCCAGCATGGACATTATGACCACACTCTAGACGACTACGTGGGACTTTATTCTGAATCCAGCTGCTGCAGCATTATGAAGAAATACAGTTCCTGCACATTAACATAACCACCCATACATGTAAGACCCTAATGAAGCCCTCTACCATCATCAGGTCCTTGTTTTAGCTCCAAGCAGCCCTGATCCATCAGGGCGTGGGCTCCACTGTAGTGTTAAGGCCTGCTGTTTTATCTGGCGCCAAGCCACCAGTGGCAGATCCTTTAAGCCCTGGACACTGTGAGTTGGAGGCTCCACAGATTAGATGCATTTGTTCAGCTGACCCCACAGATGCTCAGTTGGATGGAATTCTGGAGAGTCAACATTTCATCTTCCACTTTTGATTTGTCAGGCCACCATTTTTGTGGCGTTACGGAGGTTATTATTCCACACACCTATCAGGTGTTCTGGGCCCTTTTTTACATGCAAACCAGCGTGAAGTTGTAATCCATTTCAATGAGAGTACATTTTAAATCAGATCAGCAACATCTTGCTTAATTTACCTTTCTTGGTTGTTTTTACTAGTTTTAACTGCAGTGACTGTTAGATTGGCCGGTATATTTATGAGTACACTCCATTCAAGTTGTCTG
The DNA here is from genome assembly GCF_043380555.1 of Nothobranchius furzeri. Lineage (NCBI taxonomy): Eukaryota > Metazoa > Chordata > Actinopteri > Cyprinodontiformes > Nothobranchiidae > Nothobranchius > Nothobranchius furzeri. The sequence continues at coordinate 23,169,238 of NC_091742.1, forward strand.
AAATCTGTAATCTCTCCTTAAATGAGGAGCGATTCTTGCCTCACAACAAACAGAATACTTGTACCTAAACCAGTACCTCACTGAGCTCTGACTGTTGGCAGCAAATTTAAAACACTTCCCAGGGGTTCTGATTCTCCTCACGAGCTGCAGGGGCCTCGGCTCTTGTGTCGCCTGAATTTTTAACATGTTTGTTATTTTTTTGTAAGAACAGTAACAAAACTGTCTGATTTTTGTACTCATCTGCAACCTCAGTTTAGTCATTCAGGACGCACAAGAGAACGTCGGGAAGCAGTGTTGCCAGATCCAAAATCCCACAATATCGTACAGAGAGGCCTAAATGATCGTTTTTCAGTACAAATTATCGTACATTATAAATTTGATAATAACGTTCTATAAACGGCTTCTCATCCCAATATAATATAACAAAGAAGGTGTTTTATATTGCCCTGTTTAATTAAACATCTTTAAAACCAGTAAAATAATGCCTATAAACATGCAGAGTGTGTCGGCACCACTCCGACCTCCACGCATTGACGCAACATGCACATTTGCGCAGTCCTATTTATGTCATTTCTACATAGGTTAAACGCACGCGACAAAACATCACAGCAGTGGAAAAACTGACCCAATAAATGACAAAGAAGCCTACTCACCTAGTTGCTGATCTCGATCTCCTCATCTGATTCACTGTCTGTCGCAGCAGAATGCCTTTAATCACCTGTGTTACTAGATGCAATGTGAAATTATTGTACATTTGAGGATTTTTGGAACTATTGATCGTACATCGTACAGAGCCCAAAATTATGGTACAAATACGATAATTATCGTACATCTGGCAACACTGTCGGGAAGGGTTGTGACCAACTGACAACTACAAAATTAGCATGACTGTTGCCTTAAGGTCATGTGTTCCTGGTGATCTGCTCGTATATAAAATCTGTTAAGAGTAGAGTATGTACCAATGCATTTTGATTCTAATATGATTTGCAGCGGATAGCCAAGCGGGGTGCAGCGGTGGCAGTTGCCGAGGCAAAATCTCGGGCGTGGGAGGAGTTTGGTGAGGCCATGGAGAAAGACTATCGATCGGCTCCAAAGAGGTTCTGGCAAACTGTCCGGCGCCTCAGGAGAGGAAGGCAGCAACTCGCTCACACTGTTTACAGTGGGGATGGGGAGCTGCTGACGTCAACTGAGGCTATAGTCGGAGGGTGGAAGGAATACTTTGAGGAGCTCCTCAATCCCACCAATGCGCATTCCGAGGAGGAACCAGAGCTGGGAGGCCTGGGGATGGACTGTCCGATCTCGGGGGCAGAAGTTGCTGAGGTAGTCAAACAACTACACAGCGGCGGAGCCCCGGGGGCGGATGAGGTTCGTCCTGGGTATCTCAAGGCTATGGATGTTGTAGGGCTGTCTACAGGTGCCTCCTAGCTTCATCCAGCTCTGACCTTCAGCTCTTGCTGGGTAGGTTCGCGGCCGAATGTGAAGCGGCTGGGATGAGGATCAGCACCTCCAAATCTGAGACCATGGTTCTCGACCGGAAAAGGGTGGCTTGCCACCTCCGGGTCGGGGGAGAGGTCCTACCTCAAGTGGAGGAGTTTAAGTATCTCGGGGTCTTGTTCACGAGTGAGGGTAGGAGGGATCGGGAGATCGACAGGCGGATTGGTTCGGCGTCTGCAGTGATGCGGACGCTGAGCCGATCTGTCGTGGTGAAGAGGGAGCTGAGCCAGAAAGCCAGGCTCTCGATTTACCGGTCGATCTACATCCCAATCCTCACCTATGGTCATGAGCTTTGTGTAATGACCGAAAGAACGAGATCGCGGATACAAGCGGCCGAAATGAGTTTCCTCCGTAGGGTGGCCGGGCTCAGCCTTAGAGATAGGGTGAGGAGCTCGGACATTCGGGAGGGACTCGGAGTAGAACGGCTGCTCCTCCGGATCGAATGGAGTCAGTTGAGGTGGTTTGGGCATCTGGTCAGGATGCCTCCTGGACGCCTCCCCGGGGAGGTGTTTCGGGCATGTCCTGCTGGCAGGAGGCCCCCGGGGTCGACCCAGGACACGTTGGAGAGGTTACATCTCCAATCTGGTCCGGGAACGCCTTGGGGTCCTGCCGGAGGAGCTGGTGGACAAGGCCGGGGAGAGGACGGCCTGGAGCTCCCTAGTTGGGATGCTGCCCCCACGACCCGGACCCGGATAAGCGGAGGAAGACGAAGACGAAGATGATTTGCAGCTAGAGCTGGGTACACAAACTTTGCACCTCTTTAATACAGACCATAGAGATTCAATAGATGCTGCCACCAAAATCAACATCTTTTTCTTAAATTTTGCTACTTTGCCTGAGAAAATTGTGGCTGCTAATGAGCCGCTGTCACTGCTGCACATCACGTGACTGGGGTCTCACTCACACACATGTTGCCTCTTGTTAACAGCAACGCCGAAAACATCAAAGGTTTGTGATAGGTAATTTTTTTATATATCCCATATTACGTTAAAGGATGACACATGCAGAGGAATTAGATTGATTATTCGTATTTTCCATGACCCTTTAACCTGAAATAAACACACATACACAAAGAGGATTTCATTTTACACTGTGTTGCCACACAGCGGAGAGACGACGCTGGGTCAACCCCCTCCGGAGCTGCCCCCACGTCTCTCCCCCACTCCTCAGTTTCACAGGGGTTTTATTGACAACCAGGACAGAGAAGGCGGGCCTTCTCAAGTTACAGACTTACAGGCTCCTCATCTCCCAGGACACCGCATTCCAGAGATAACAGAGATAACAATGACCTTACAGGAGCAGATGTTCTTTAAGACTCAAAAAGGAACATATAGAAAATACCCACTAGGGCCTGAAAGATGCCCCAACCCCCCGGGACTTGTTCAGTTTGTTTTGTGATCACCTTCATGAATCCCCATCTTTAACAGCTATTGCTGTTCATAAAATGCCTGAATGTAACTTTTTGAGCAAGAAAAGATGAAACGATAAAAATAAAACGCATTGCCTTGTCAATAAAAACCCGAGTAGGAATTATGACACACCCTACTAACCTGGAATTTGGAATGTTCAATCAACACGAGGAGTTTAGCTCAACAATAAACCAGACACCAAAACCCATCTAGTATCTTGAGTTCCTCACTTTATTCAGCTAACCCACACCAGTAGTCATCAAAAACAGATAGAATTAATGATCATTGAACCCACCATGGACCTAATGCATGAAAAATGCATGTCATAAAACACAGAAAATGATTAAATTTTAAGGTGAGGATGTGGACACCAGCGAATTCCTCCAGGGATTGCACCATCACTTCTGTCACTTCCCCTTTCTTGTAGAACTGAACAGGTTTCAACTTCGTTGTCACAGATGTTTGCGTCTCCGTGTCAGTGAGCTAGCTGAGCTGTGGCTCTGGAAATCATCGTCCATGCCTTCCTCCATGAGCTTGTTTTAGACACAGATGTTACATGACCTGTGGTGTTCCCTTAGAAGCTGGGTCCCCCCCTGATGTCTGACCTCCGCACCTCATCTCCAGCCCAGGTGTGATGCAGTGGGTCTTGGTCACAGTCTGTGTTCTCAGCTCCTGCGTCGTCCTGCTGGCGTGTCAATGCAGGATGGAGGAGCTTGTTGCTGTATGATGGAGATGCTGGTTGGTATCGTTTTGTGTCAACTTCTGAGCCAACTGATCCACAGCAGGTTTGTGGTTTTACATCAGCTCAGTCATGTCCTTCTGGTCCCCTCCATCTTGGACTGCAGGTCAGCGATCTCCACCTCCTTGTGAACTTTCACAGCTGCCGGCACAGGGGAACTCAGACTCCCCCTGCTGGTTTTGGTAGTTGGGTGATCTTCCCCTTCTGAAGTCTTTACATCGCCACTTTTCTCCTGAGTCTGAGCCATTCCTGCATACGGAGAGCATGAACGCTGCACACAGTGTCATTCGGGGTCATTTGCAGTCAATGTGGGTAGCAGAGCATGAAGTTGCACTCATAACAACTTGCGTTGGAACCAAGTACTTTCCTGGTTGCTGGGAGGTGAACGGAGGTCGATGGGGGTGCATAGTTCCTTGTTTTCCGTGTCTTTTGGTGCGCCCAGGTATGCTTTCTAGGATCATAAACAGAGAGTACACCACCACCAGAAACCACTGCAGGTTAGCCATAATCATGTTGTCTTTGTCACCTGTTAATCAAGTTCCGTCAGTACTTTTCAAAGTGACAGATGAATTTGCCAGGGGTGTTCAGCAATCTTTACTGCAGGGGGCAGTCACTAGGGCCTGAAAGATGCCCCAACCCCCCGGGACTTGTTCAGTTTGTTTTGTGATCACCTTCATGAATCCCCATCTTTAACAGCTATTGCTGTTCATAAAACGCAGGTTGAACAGAGCAGATCATTTGCTCCCAAAATTGATGTCTGGTTAGCATGAAAGAGGTCCGTAAGGTCCGCCATAATTCATTACAAACAAAAATAACCCCTTATTGTTGACAAGACTCATTTGCCTTGGAGCTCCTTTTATTGAGGACACACACACACAAATTCTTCAAAACCAGCTTGTCTCCGGGAGTCAGATAACCGTGATCAAAGAGGTCCTTCTTAACAAGAGGGCATTACAAAACAATAGGAGGGTGATCAAAGGGACACTTAAAAGAGGTCATTTAAATAAAATAATGATGAACCTTCGCTTAAAACCACCAGATGTTACTCAGTCAAGTCATTATTTAGAGTAATTCCTTCCAGAGCAGAGGGGCACACACATTATCAGTCCCATCATCACCCCCCTGTGGAGGTAGGAATTCACCAGAAACCAGCACACATGTGGGAACAATATACAGGAACTGGCACTTACAAAAAAAAAAAACACTAACTTAAAACAAAAGGAAGTCACAAAGGTTTGCAGTGCAGCCAAACTTTTCTATTTAAACCCTTAGCGATCCAAACAACAGCAAACCTTATGACCCAAACAAAAAACAATAATAACCAATAGAATATCAGCTCAAATGTTAAAGGAATATGATGGAAAATGGGCCTCGCCCACCCTAGAGGAGATAGCAAAGATCAAAAGACTAAAACACTTCTTATTCCACAAGTCAATCTAGGGAAATTAAAGAAAGACAATAAAGTTGTTACAAAACAGCCGAACTGTTAAGTAAGATGAAATAAAGTTAACAACTATTTGGCTTTGGAGCTCCGATTATCATTTATAGTCTGCATGGGCTGAGTCGGTATTTACATCTCAAAAGGGAATAGATAATGTTTACAGCAATGAACCCCCCAAGCAAAAGAATACTGCTAACCCAAACACCCAGTAGGAAAACAGCTAATTAATTTATATCTCAACACATAGAATAGAATGATGGATCCATCTAAAGAATAATAAAGCGTATGAGGAACATTAAAACCAAATACCAAATGCTTGGAAAAGCCTGGAAGTGCTTAAAGGCGATCCATGACTAAAGGAAAAAAGTAAACAAACTCAATGGATTAAGGTGGCCACCATGAAGAAACATAAAACCAATCTAATGTTAGTCACATCAGTTGTGATTCGTTCATTGCTAGTTAGACAAGTTGTCTCATAAAGACAGACATGAGAGATTCAAAGTCCCAGATACACGCCCCTTTTCACACACGTACCAGAACCAGCCACACAGACAGATTAACTTAAAACCCGTCACAGATTTAAACCACAAAGCGACATAGAACACGATAACCACAATGCAGAAAATAAGCCAGTATCCAATCACAACTTGAACAATAAACAACACCACAGAATCACGGCGGTTAAACAAGACACCACACAACCGAAATGGGACGCGGCCCACAAACCACAGATATAAAACTCACAAAACGACTAAACGGGTCGAATTTAGAACGGGTTGAGTTCCTTCAGCCAATTATAATGATAATTAATTTTCTGCAGCATGAAATATTAAAAAAAACGTCAGGCACTCACTCACTCATCCGTTTCTGTCTTCCACACACTCAGAGCTTTTGGCCGGGGACACACACACACATACGATGTAACACTCAAAGTACCCGATTCACGCACACCTCCACACACACTCCCTTACCAGAAACAGGCTCAAAAACCTCCAAACTTTAGCCAAAAAATCTCACACTTGCCTTTTTCCTTTCTTCAGCCAAACTTTCTCACACACACACACAAATACCTGCAGTTTTTTTTTTCACACACACACACAGACACAATAGGACGGCAGCTGAAACACAGTTCATAGCTGGGTTTTTAACACTTCAGCACAGATTTAAAACCACAATACAACACAGAAATGTGACGTCCACACTGGGACAACCGACACCAATGTTTTAGATACCAGCAACAATTCACAGGACCACAAAAATCTGCTTAACCAGAAGTAGCAAACCCGATCAGAAATGGGACGCAGCCCCGATACCAGATGCACAACAAATTACGAATAACACACAGCAAGGCCGAATTTAGACCGACTTAGGATTCTTTGGCCAAATGTAGCAGTGATTTATTTTAGTGTACCTTCGACGCACCATAAAATATTTAAACAATCCCAGCGGCAGTGTGATTTTTAGCAACAAGCCTCTCCTCTCGACACCAGCACATGGATTCTGTGCTGCGTGTATATATTTGCTTATCCGCTTTAACGTGGCTACACAACACTTCTCATTGCAGTGCCGCAGGCAGGTTGCCATCATCTATCCAAGCCAGTATACATTTCACATACATGTTCAATAAACCCAAGACGAGTTGGATGCGCAGACCGAGACTCGCTGAGAGAACATCCCAATGCACTTCCATGCAGACAGAGTTAAACAGAATCTGTCAAATCCTTCCTGTCGGCAGCTGCAAAAGGAGTATGTGCCTATGCCAAACTGCGGTTGGCCGCGTTAACGCAGCGCTGGTTCAGTAACGGTTTTAGGTGCCACTACACATTCACCTGTAATTACCACCCACAGCACTGCGGGACGCCTGTTTGCGCAGGCACAGACTAATTACAACCTCCTAAATCCAAGGCCAGGACTACAGCCACGGTTCACGTTCCAGTGCAACCCTTACGGTTCACATGTGCAACCCCTAGCTGGACACAAAAACGTCTTTTCGTGCGTAAATGGCAGTCACCACAATCAGCTTAAAAACACACTGCCAGCAGTTAAGGAAAAAGGTGCAAAATAATGAGGTACTTACTCTCCTCTGCGTGGTAAATTCGTCCTGAGTTCAGGAAGGCAAGAGCATAAATGGGAATCTACCTGCGGGGCTAAAAAAGCTGGCCGGTGAAACAATTTGAGTTCCCCGGGCTTTGATGAGGTAAGTGGCGCCTGCACGGCTCCCCAAAGACAGCTTCCCACCGACGGCTCTGCCGTCCCGGGTTTCGGCACCAAATGATAGGTAATTTTTTATATATACCATATTACCTTAAAGGATGACACACGCAGAGGAATTAGATTGATTATTCGTATTTTCCATTCCATTTTCCATTCGTATTGTTATCTAATAAGACTCCAATTCCTGTCGTGTTGTGCTGCCCTCTGCTGCAGCAGACTTGTCCGTGCTGATCGAAGCACTTGTGTGCTTTTTTTTTTTGCCCCAAGTACGGATAGCAAGGCACTCATTCCTTCCAGAGAAAACTGCAAACGTGTTGATTAAACGAGTTCCCACACCTTTAAACAACCAATATCATTTTCAAAGTATTGAATTTGCACCGGTTTTGAATAAAAACCTTCCAGTACTCAAACCTGTTCTCATCAATACTCACAATTATGTGTTTCCAGCAGTTCAACAACAGTCTCAATGAGAAACTGGTTCATCTTCCACTGCATCAACTTTGAATCAGAATTTCACTTGATGTCTAATAAAAGTCTAATCTACAAGTTACCAGTAAAAAAAAAAAGCAATCACTGTTTTCAATTATCAAATCGCTATTGCTAATCCTGTGTATGCTGGAATAAATGAAACATGGGTTTTGTTTACTATTTCCATCTCAAGACCAGATCTTCCAGTGTCTGTATGATCCGTTCACTTCTGTGTGTTTTTATTGACAGTGAGAACAACTGCCAGGAGCTGAAAAAGGAGACAGAAGATAAGATCCAAACACTAGCCACTGATCAGAAGGCTAAGGTACTAAAAAAAACACCATGCCTCCTAAAAAACAGGCGGCAGGGATTCACACAGCTGAAACAAAGACTGTGTGTGCTTGTAGGTAAAGGACATCACAGCACAACACACTAAAGAGTGGTCAGAGCTGATCAGTAGTCACAGCAGTGAGGAGCAGGAGATGAAGGACACTCATGTCACCCAGCAGTGTGAGCATCTCAAGAAGCTCCTCACCACCGTCCAGGAGCAGCAGACCGTGCAGCTCAAAGTCATCCATGAAAGGTGAAACCCTCACAAACCTCACACCGATTCACTAGCGGCTCGCGTTGCCATAAGGATTCGTGAAATATATAAATGTTGTTTTATTCAAAGTCGGATGAAGTTTCCTGGTTTGTGTTCCAGGCAGAGCAAAGAGATGCGTGCTAACCAAGCAAAGATGTCCATGGAAAACAGTAAAGCCATCAGCCAGGATAAGACCATCAAAAACAAGGCAGAGCGAGAGAGGTGGGTCCCAGCCAACGGAGTTAGTCACAGGCAGTGGGAGGGCAGAACTTCATCATCATGTCCTTTTGGACCAAAGCCTACTGGTTGTGCAGCGCACCAGGCTAGACTAAAGGTGGCAGATCATTTGCTGCTGTGACCCCCAGACCCTGGACCTCTCTCCCCATGAGATCAGTGGACTCAGTGGTCTCCTTTAAAAAGCAGCTGAAACTCACCTGTTCAAGCTGGTTTTAGCGTGACCTTCATCACCACCCTCTCCTTATTCTGCTCTTTCTACCAGCTCCAACTTTCCCGCCTGGTTTCCCTCTTTCCCATTCCTTACATTTTTAATCACGATTTATTTTTCTCATTCTAACCATATTTTTATTATCTTTTCAAATATTTTGTAGATTTTGAACGTTTTGCTCTCGTGAAGCGCCTCGGGTTTTTTATCTTGAGAGGCTCTATCTAAAAGATCATTTTCTTTCTTTTCAGGAGGGTGCGAGAGTTAAACAGCAGCAACACCAAGAAGTTCTTAGATGAGAGGAAGAGGGTAGGTCCAGCTGTGTTTGCGTAAAGAGATCAAATAAAAACACTTTTATCGGAAACTGAAAGGAGTTCATGTTCGGACCTGGTTTGCAGCTGGCCATGAAGCATCAGAAGGAGATGGAGCAGCTAGAGAAGAACCAGAGAGAGCAGTTGGAGAAACTGGACAAGCACAATGAGCAGGTAAAACATCAACAGGACAACAGCTTCACAGACAAGAGTTTCTATAACAGGGTATCCGCGGGTCCTTAAAAAGTCTTAAATTAGCTTTTCCAAATGTAAGGCCTTGAAAATCCTTAAAAATGACAAATAATCCTTAAATACAGTTCCCAAAGGTCTTAAATTACCAAAGACCCAATAAAAAAGATTCTTTTATTTCTATAAAATTTTCTTGAATTTCTAGTTAGTGTTCAGCATTTTTTGTGTATGATGGTTGGCATAAGCGGAACCATACACATTCAGTTGGTTGTGAAAGGGGGCTATTTTTAGATGAACACATTAGCTGGTTAAGCTAGTGGGAGCTTGCGCCATGGGGAAGTGCAAGTTTAATGGTAACTGGATGGCTAATCCCACGTTTGCGACGTGGTTAGTACCAGTTCCAGGCAATAGCTGGAAATTATAGCGTAAATTTAATTTTAAAAAATTGATTAAATTTGGTCAAAGTGGCCTTAAAAAAGGTCTTAAAAAGTCTTAAATTTGGCTCCCTTAAACCTGCAGATACCCTGTATAAGTGTTGAATAAAAGACACAGCTTTTCTTAGATGTCTCCTACCACAGTTGTGTGCAGAAGGTAAGACTTTCATAGCTTACTTTACAGCTGGCGTCATAGGAGCTGCAGGGTGCTAGTGCTAGACGATTGGCAGTTAAAAAAAACACAGACAGAGCACTTGTGCTCAAACTGTTACTCAGTACTCACAGTGCTCCAGTAACATTTCCTCAAAGTATAAAAGGTATGGAATAAATATGTGTGCTACCTTTTACCTGTTCCTTATTGTGGTCGTCCACATAAGTACGCTTAGCTTTGTCTGTCGTTAGCTTGACCCGTTCCCTTTGCAGCTGCCATGTTGCCGCTGACCTGACCCAGCTTTGGAAAAGGGATCAAAAGAATGTTGATCTGGATAACTAGTCAGATTAGCCCCTCCCCCAACAACAGTGCTTAGTTCCTTCCTGTTTGAACATCTTTAGGAGACAAAATTGCTACTTTGTGACAAGCAGAGTGACTCAGATCCATAGGTTTCCATGCAAAATGCACGCTGTTTGTCTAGGCTACCTCCCAGAATGCATTGCAGCGATCTATTTTAGCTACTGTAAAGTACGTTATTCCAGTACCTCACTGGGCTGAGATTATTGCAGACAAATTTATGCAAATCTCACTCATTTGTTACGAGGTACGAGACTTTTGCAACTTTTTCTTGTAGTCAAGGCGAATGAATGAATCTAACGTCAGTGTGTCGTGAGTCAATCAATGAAATTTTTTGTAACAATTTGGTCAAACTGTTTTTGTTTCTACCTCATTTTTCCCCCCTTTATTCTTGTTTTATTCAGTTTGGTCACCAGCCCTCTCTCAAAGGGTTGTCTCACAATTTTTTCACATTTAAACTTACAAAAACTAATCTGCAATGGTTCCAATGGCATCTCAGGACTCTGTGACCATTTTGAGAAGGGGAAAAACCATGTAAATGTTTCTGGCAGCTTCAAAATTGCAGCAACATGAAAATGTAAAACCCTCACAAGCATTTTAAGACGTTGTGAGAACGACTGTGCTGCAGTCTTGTGAGATCCTGGCTCTGGTTTTTGAATTCTTTTGTGGAGGAAACTCAAAAATTACATAATGTAAACTCAAAATGAAGATAAATGAGATTATTCACCTTTTTACCCCTAAATTCATAGGTTTCTCTCAGGGTTTTTTGCCCTTAAATCCTATTGGTCGTCAGGCTTGTCTGTGAAGACTTGTCGCCATTTTTGCCTTTTCTTTTTAACCATCTGTCACAATACCAGTACATGTCTAACATGTATGCACATTTGCCTTTGTTTTTAATATGATTTGCTTCTTCCGGCACAGCTTTTGAAATCACACCATGCAAACAAACAGGTTCAAGGTAGGCATCTCCATCTTCGTCAACTCTACCTCTGACACCAGCTTTGTGTCTCAGTCTTGTTTCTCTGTGTGGCTTCCTCTTTTACCCGTTGCTCCTCACTTTATCACCTGAGTTTGTCTTCGTGTGACTGGATGCAACCGAGTTAATTGAATCCATAAATCATCACACCGTAGGGTTATTGAAGAGAGACTGCACGGTTTTCTATCACAGAAGTTGTTCTTTGTGTTCTTCTCGTGGATTACTTCTGCATTTTCAGTCTGCAGCTCGTGGGGGTGTCGCTTGAGCCAGCTAGCATCTTGGTTCATTCATCACCATCCGTTACTAAGCAAAAACAGCCAGCTCACACTGTGTTTTCACTCCAGCTCACAATCATTTACATTCATAGCATGCGACAGCGCCCATCTGCCCACGTTTTGTGCCGATGATCTCTTCAACTGAGCATGAGATAAACGTGTCGTGGCAATCTGATGAATGTGATCAGCTGAAAACCTCAAACAGAACTTTTAAGCAGAACATTTGAAAAGATGTAGGACTCCTCTTTAGACTCTTGCTCTTGTTTTTGTGCCTGATGGCCTGTTTTCCATCTCCTCAAAGGCCAAGGACATACAGCAGATGGTGAAGTTGGAGGAGGAGATGGACCGCAGACCTGCCACGGTGGTCTGAGCAACTGAGAATGAATCACACACTTCTACACACACGCAGGTGCAGAAACACCCCACAACAGGAAGCATTCTGCAACCAAGAGAGGAAAACCCCTGTCTGTCCTTCCAAACATCACCTAATGTGGACTCATTAACACGCCTTTTTACTCTCATCCCTCCTCAGAGCTTCATGTCTCCTGCACCTTTACCTTAGCATCACGCCACTGAGCCACAGCTGCTTACCAATGTCCAGCTGGGGGGTTTAACCACTGACAGGGACAGGAGGTGTTACATGGCAGAACCTTCTGCTTTCTGTAGATCTGAATTATTATTTTATAGAGAATGAGAGCTCCAGCTGGTGGGGAAACCAAGCACACTCATTCTACAGGTAAAACCGATATCAGCACCCTGTCTACTCCCAGATTTTGCATATAAGATGGGAGAACATGTTTAGACTCAATGTCACTTCAGCACAAATGAAATACACTGTAAACAACACACAGTCCTGTCCTGAGCACTTTGTGTATGATAGGTTGTCCAAACTACAGGAAATGTAGCAGTGCACTACTAGAACGTGTGTTTTATTAAGAATGTATTCAAAAACCAGTCTGGGGTACTCTATACCAGAGTGGCAACCCTTCCCTCAGCATCATCTTGTTGAGTTGGAATCATGGGTTATTAACGTTTGATTGTTGTGACCAGTTTCCCAGCCCCAGTTTGTGTTCATGTTACGAAAACGTCCAAGAGACGGTGCATTAGCTGAGATGCTCATAAAGATAAAAGATTTGTCCACAGAATCCATCAGTCATGTGTCCATGTGATTAAAAAACACGTAAACAACAAAGCTTTGGGTACTATGCAAAAATAGAAGAACAAATTCACTATCAATTCATTTTCACCATTGCAGCTGCAGCAGAATGTGAAAGAAAAGCATAAAATGAGTAGAAGCAACCAAACGGTGGTTACTTTGACGGTCTCATATAACCTAAACAGGCAATAACATAAAAGCATTTACTTTTTCAAAATGAAGTTGGATTTCATTCATTTTTCATTAAAGCTGAGCCTAATCCTCAGAACCCAGCCTATTAAAATGGTTCCAAAATTCCAGGTGTCAATGAAGGTAGAGTGAAGTGTGCTTCTGTTGTAAATGTGTGTGTGTGTGTGTGTGTGTGTGTGTGTGTGTGTGTGTGTGTGTGTGTGTGTGTGTGTGTGTGTGTATATATATATATATATATATATATATATATATATATATATATATATATATATTCATTTACAAGCTACTGGCAAGTCTGATAGCTAATGGCTGGTCTGAGAGCTAACAGCTAGTCTGATAGCTAACGGCTAGTCTGAGAGCTAACTGCTACTCTTAGAGCTAACAGCTTGTCTTGAGAGCTAACAACTAGTCTGCTAACTAATGGCTAGTCTGCGAGCTAATGGCTAGTCTGAGAGCTAACAACCACTCTGCGAGCTAACGGCTAGTCTGAGAGCTAACAGCCACTCTGAGAACTAATGGCTAGTCTGTGAGCTAATGGCTAGTCTGAGAGCTAACAACTACTCTGCAAGCAAACGGCTAGTCTGAGAGCTAACAGCCACTCTGAGAACTAATGGCTAGTCTGTGAGCTAACGGCTAGTCTGAGAGCTAACAGCCCCTCTGCGAGCTAACAGTTAGTCTGAGAGCTAACCGCCACTCTGATAACTAATAGCTAGTCTGCGAGCTAACTGCTAGTCTGAGAGCTACCAACCACTCTGCAAGCTAATGGCTAGTTTGAGAGCAGCTCCAACCTTAAAAAGATACAGAAATGGTTTCAAAAAATAACTTCTACATGGCCTACTGTGATATTTTGAGGATTAGAACATTTTGTAGAGCAGTGGTTCCTAACCTGGGGGTCCCGACCCCCACAAGGGGGCGCCAAAGCCCCTCAGTGGGTCGCCAGGACCTCTCCACTTTAAAGGGTTAAAACTTCATTTATTACTTGTTTATAGCCTACATTGTGCTCACATTTTTTTTCTTGAGTGAAAAGTTTACTGATATTAAGACAGGAAATAATTAGTACAGAAAAAGTAACACACTTTTAAGAACATTTTGCTCAGCTCACTGTTTTATTTTCAAGTGTCAAAAGTTCATTAAAGATAGGACTGGTTGATTAATCACAGCCTTTACAGTAAATAATCTAGTATAAACAGTAATATACACATTTAAGTACATTTTGCTCAGTGTATTTTTTATGTGTCAAACGTTTATTGAAAGGAATGATTGATTTATCAGTGTTTACAAGAAACAATGTGTTCAGAAAAGTAATACAAACTGTCAAGCACATTATGCTCTGTTTGGTTTTGTTAATGGCTTTGTTCTGTACTGGAGCCTACTATTACTGTTATCTATTGAATCAAAACATATTAAAATGTGCTTGAACAATTTTATCATTTCTTAATATTGTTTGTACTGGAAGAGAGAATGGGAGGGGGTCGTCAAAAATTTTACTGTTAAAAAACGGGGTCCCTTGGGAAAAAGGTTGGGAACCACTGTTGTAGAGTTTGGTCTTTGCGCTTGGAGGTACTGTTAGCTCATCAGTCCTGAAGGACTTAAAACATTTCAAGCTCTTTTAATACTTTATTATATTATTGTGCCCCCGTAAAACTGAAACTGTTGCCTAGAATTTTGAGAAGTTATTTACAGATTTTGTTTATCTAAAAAAGTCATTTCCTTTTTAAAACATTTGATGAAGTGAAAGAAAAGAAAGAAAGAAAACAATCTTTTACATAGCGCCTCTCAAGATAAAAATGATGACTCACCGTAGTTCATGTAGACAATGTATTAAACTTAATGCTGGGTAAGTCTTTGGTTCCACTTTGTAGCTTAAAAAGCTACTGAAATAACCAGCTTTTATTTCACCTGTCCCCATTTTGTTTTGTTTTTGTGTGTGTGATCTTTATACACCACTGTAGAAAGGAAATAGTCACTTTTTTTTTACAACTTTTACACCAGAACACACATAAACATGGCAGGAAAACCCCTTCAAGCGCACCGAAATCGAGCTCTTGACTGCACTTTATGCACCTCAGCTACTCATAGTTCCCCTTTCAGACCAGGAATTTATAAAATAATCTTGATCAAATCTGGTACAACTACGTCTCACTTTGCTTTTCCTGACCTATAGGATGAATAACATCAGCAGCCATGATTGTCAGCAAAAAAAAAAAACACCGGAGAGAAAGAAATGATGCAAAAACATAAACACCAAACTAACTCTACATCACAGAGAAGACATTAAACCTCATAGCAAGGGGACAAAAGCACTTGAGGGTATTTTTGCCTTTTTATTTAATGTATTATTGCTGCTTTATTCTGCAGTAACACAGGAGAAGAGTATAGACAGGATCTTGTTCTGAATGTGCTAATGGATGTGGAGTCTCCAGAGGGAACTGCTGTCATCCTGGAGGATCAAGCACTGTCTTTTCCTGTTTCCATCATTTTTTTCCTGCCCCCCCCCCCCCACACACACACACACACACAGCACGATCTCTCACCATCACATATCTACTGTAGAAATAAATGATTAAAAGTGCTTTTTAAAGTTCATCCCATCGCTTTCAGACGTGCCGCGCAGTGTCTCTTATAGGACGTTTAAGTTGTTTTACAAATGACAAAATGCCAAATTAAGGGGTTATTTGTATGAAGGTATACATACATACATATATATATATATATATATATATATATATATATATATATATATATATATATATATATATATATATATATATATTAGATAATGTGTAGATTAAAATGAATATGTTAGAGGCTTTTTTGCACTAGTTGTTTCTGTTGTGTGATTCCATGTAACCTTTGGCTCTTGAGTTTATCCAGAAGCAGATTATTTTTGCAGAACACACCTGATCAGATTCCCTTTGTTTGGACCGTAACTCCTCGTTGTTTTCTATTTGAACTGTAGCTCGTCGACGACAGACGTTCTGTGTGTGTTTTTGTATTTATATTGTACTGTTGGACTTATAGCATTGACAAAACTGTTCTTATCCAGCTCCTTTAATACTGTTTTATAGTATGTGTATCAATAAATGCAGGTGTCAAACGGGACATGACTCGTTTGTGTTTTGTTTCTAGAGATTGATTTTTATTCTGGTCATAATTTAATATGTTTAAAACCATAATGTTTGTAACTGGGCCGACATCAAGGCACTTCTAACTACTTTTTATTTTTACTTGGGTTATTGTTGCCTTTCTGCGTGTCTGTTGATCTAAAACATGTAACTTTGACCCAAAAAAATCTAAATGACACCTGAAGAAATCACCGACAGGGCAGACACAATTTCACAATTGATATGAGGCTCTTTGGACATTATGCGGCTCTGCTGAAGCTCCTTTTTTGTTATTATAAACAAGCTATTTCCATTATAAAGGAGAACAAAGTGTGGTGATTGTGTTAGCGTTGCCTGGCAACCCCATAGCATCCTTTCTGCTGCTCTATATAACAAGGAGAGGGGTTTATTTCCAGCACGGACCAGGTGGTGCAATTTTCAAGTTTAAATCCCTGAACCTTGTCAAAAAAATATGTTCAAAACCAGGGCGGATGAGCAGACAGGCACCAAGTTCCTCCTGGACGCGATGTCCAAGGATCAAGTCCACCTGGCCAGGTTTGTTTTGGACGCGCTGGATGGAGGAATCGTGGACTCCCGAACAGATGGCGCGCTCACCCCTCTGATTTCTTCCATCCTACTGCCTGATGACCACACCCGGGAGAAGTTTGTAGAGCTTCTCCTGCAGAAAGGAGCTAGGGTCAACTACCAGGACGGGAGCGGGCGCTCTGCGCTCAGTTACGCCTGTGAGAGGGGCCACCTGGACACTGTGAAGATCCTGGTCCGGAACAACGCAGATCCAGATATCGGGGACTCGTGGGGGAACACGGCGCTGATGTACGCCGCTGCTGCAGGACACTCCCGCGTCGTGGAGTTTCTGGTGAGAGCCTTCAAGAGGCTGGGGCTTGGGATCCACAGACGAAACCAAGCTGGAAACTCAGCTATCAGCGTGGCAAAGTTCCTGGGTCACACAGAATGCGTCTTTGCGCTCACGAACTTCTCCAACAGGACGCGCGATGCAGACGGGGGCGTTCAGGGAAACGCACAGCCGCTGCTGTGTGCTGATTTTGAAGGTAAAATTGGCGACTTAACGAGTAAACTAGATGCCATTCAAACGCGTGATCGTCCTCTAATCGTCCAGAACGCTGCCTGGCAACCGAGACCTCAGGTGAAGCAGTACCGGCTGCGATCCATCAACTCCGTAGATGAGTTTGGAGGTGAGCGCGAGTCATTCAGGGACCTGCTCTTCTCAGGAGAACTCACTCCTGCCTCTCCGTCTCGGACTTACAGCCAAACCTCGCAGCAACTCAAAACTGAACTTTTACCGCCAATTTCCTTCTCCTCACAAGCCAAGGGAAACCGGACAAAGCCCAGCGCGTCATCAGCGCTGGGAGTGCTTCTGACCCCCATCCCTCCAGATAAAAACGAGCCCGACAGATGGAAAGAGAAATCTTTCTGTCTGAGTAAACTAAACGACAGCTACTACAGGAAAAGATGCAGTCTGCCAACCAGTGTGCTCATCCCCGCGCCCCCAGAGCGCACTCTGGTGCCCGTGCGTAAAACCAGATTGGTGAGACGCGAAGAGGTGGCCGCACCTCCTTTCAGCGCAGCAGCAACTGCCTCTTCTGCCAGAACCTTCTCAACGTTCAGCAACAAACTCTTTCGCAGATTCACCTCCCCTGAATTTAAGAAGAACGTCAGAGATCCGGTGCTGATGTCCAGTCGGATCCCGAGATCTGAAACTTTTCCCCAAGCCGCCAAACATCCACAGGTGGACAGCACACCCAGCATCAGCAGCATCAGCTCCGTCGAGTGCGCGTTTGACTGTGTTAGCAGGAAAACAAACTGAGTGACAGGAGGCTGTGCGTAAAGTGGGCTGAGCCATTTGTGGAGATGGTTTTAAACGATCTCGTGCACAAAATCACCCCAAACGCTCACAACTGTTTATGATGTTTAGCTATTTATGATGTTTATTTATTTTTTCAAAATATATATTTGTCAGCATAACTGAGACATGCTTTTAATGCGGAAGAGGGCTGTGTGGGAAGGGGGTAAGGTTTTGAGGAGAGAGAAGGGGTGTCGGTGTCTCCCTCCAAACCTTCACCATTCCAGCTCATCAGCTGCTGAGGCTACATCAGATTCTGCAGCGCAAACTGGGACCTCACACCCAGCCTGGATACTTTTCATTTTTACGCAATGACTTTTTGGCGCTAAGAAGAGGAATCCTCCTCTCTCCGGCTTTCTCTCCCCCTCCCTTTCTTTCTCACCGCCTCCCCTCCCTGCCTGTCCTTCTCTCTGCTCCTTTCGCGGGTTCGGAACAAGCTGCCCAGTGCCCCTCTATTTGTTCCCAGCACCGGGGAAGCTGGTAGCAATGGGACGGCTCGGATTCAGCACCAAGGAGAGCGCCCGACTTCTGTTGCTCGGTGTGTTTGGTAAGCGCGCGAACATCTGTGTGAGTTTGTGTGCGTGCAGTTGTCGTGACTTCATACTGCAGTCTGTATACGTGCACGCGCACGAGCCTACTACGTGCGTGTTGCTAGATTTTCATGAGTTGGCACATTTTCTCTTTGTGAGCGATGAAAAGTTGTCCTCTGGTCAGTAGCTTTCACAAAATTATGACTTCTTTTTAAAGATGTGAGAGTCCATGTTTGACAATCAGTCCTCAATGGAACGTGCTGATTCTGCATATTTTTAGAGGCGTGTAAGAGAAACCCCCGTGTGTGTGTGTTCTGCTCTGGCAGGTGTTCTGATTCTGTCCGCGGTGCTCCAGGCGGAGCAGGAGGGGGAGAACCTGTCGGGGCTCTCCAACAACCCGGACAAAGCCATCTTCGCGGTCCGGGAGAACGGCACGACGTGCTTGATGGTGGAGTTCGCCGCCAAATTCCTCGTGCCATATGACGTGCTCGCGCTCAACGGAATAGACGTAAGGGAACCCCCCTCGTGCATGTTAATGCTTCGAATGAAATAAAGAGGGGGGACAGATGCTAAAGTGAAATTTGGGGGTTGATTCGTTGAAAAATAGCGTAAAAACGCACCCGTGCAGAAAACGGTGTAGAACGATTACTTATTTAATTGATTTGTTTCATGTTTTCTGAATTAAATACTTAAATATAATCATATTGTATCCAGAAATGATAAACACATCTTGGATTAGTAATTTAAACTTCGCATGAAAAACTAATAAAGACAAAACGCGCTCCGTAAATCCTCAGATTGTGGATTTATACAAATACTGCTACCGGGGCAATATTTCTTCAGCTTCATTTTCCCTTAAAAATAACAAAAATGTTTTTTTTCTCACACAATCCAGTGCGTAATCTGTCTAATAAAAAATCTGGATCTCTTGCCACAGTTGATCACGGAGCAGGCGTCCTTCACTCTGCCCCGAAATGCTGAAATCGAGGGGAAATGCGGGAGCACCGAGTCAGAAATCCACATCTCCTGGAAGAACAACGCTTACGTCCTCCGCATCTACTTCTCAAAGGTGGGCGGCAAGTTCATCTGCGCCAAAAATGACCCCAAAGATTCATTTCGGCGCAGGGAGTCTTTATATAAATGAGTGTGCGCGTGCACGCGCGCGTGTGTTGCAGGAGTTCCGTGAGAAGGGCATTGAGGTGTGGAAGATCAGTAAAGTCCAGTTCGTGTACGACACCTCGGAGACGTCACACTTCATCAACGCGTACAACCGTGAGTGTGTCCGATCAGCAGCATCTGGCTTCACCTTCAGCCATTCAGACCTTTTCATGCTAATCCTCTATAACAGCTGGATTAATCCAGATCAATTTTATTAGTTTCATTATTTCTAATACAGTTCGAGTTTTAATAGGCTCATCGTTATTTTGTCATATTTTTGTTGCGTCCACATCAGGCATCACCCGGATTTTAACCTGAAATTTGACCAAATGAAGCAGATAGCCATGGAAACCTTAAATCACCACAGCAAATCCATCTTTTCTGTTCAAAATATGTCGTTTTGTCCCCCCAGCTGGGAAGCACACAGCCAGTACCCACCGGCTCTCGGTCCTGGTGACCCCCGCAGGGCGGTCCTATGTGTGCACGGCTCAGCAGACCATCACCCTCATCTCCAGCGACCACCAGAAGGGCGTCACGTTCTCCATGTACGACATCCAGATCCAGCCTTTTGACATCGCCTCAGACTTTGTGTTCAGCTCTAGTAAGACAACACACACACACATGCACGCACACGCACGCACGTGCACCACACTGCACCTATTTCCTTCTCATTGTAGGAGAAACAGATGATGACGGTAATGAGAACTCCTGGGGGGTGAGCTGTAGCCTACATCTCTTTGTGCCTGTCTAAGGGGAGGTTACAGCTGCAGTCTGGGGGGGGGGGGGGGTGCATAAAGAGAAAGGGGCTGGGACCATTAGGATTTTACGAGCGTGGCTCTATCTGCCCTGAATACATCTTTTACAGAAACATCCACCTTGGAGGAACCAGGCTGTAAACTCTGCAGCCTTCCTCTGATTATTACAGCCATCCACAAGGAGAGACACCTACACGCCGTCCCCTATAGCCTGCTGAGGTTGCGTTGTCCTCCTAATCCATCACAGCTTCTAATTCACAAAACGCAAGAAAAAGGTTTAAAATCAGCGAAAACCTCACATTCTCCTCCGTTTTCCAACTCAGTGTTCACGTTTGAGTTTCAGAACTTTAAATCTGAGACTAAAAACTCTTCCCCTTCTTCTCAGATACAGAATCTGCCAAAAAAATTCACTGTTGTCACTTCTTTCCTCTGTTTGCAGCCTACAAGTGCATCACTGACCAGCGAGAGCATCTGGAGGAGATCCTCCCTCTCATCCTGGGCGTCATCCTGGGCCTTGCAATCGTCATCATGCTCACCATCTACCACTTCCATCTGAAGCTGACAGCCAATCAGCCGCAGATCCCCAGAGATCGCTCCATGTATAAGAACATGTGATGACAGACTCGTCCCCTCCACGTCCCGGCACAGAGGACCGCATCCTCGAGCTGGACCGAGTCCCCGATTGACGAATGTGAAAGGCCCGCACCGCACTGCCCCGCTGGAGCTTTTGCATCGTTAAATTTGCTCGTTAATGGGACTGCTGGGACCCAGCATGGGCGTGTTCGGAAGGAAAACCACCCAAATATAATTAACATCTGGATTCAGGCTTAAATGTTCATGTGTTGATATTTTTCCTCTAAATTCTAGAAGAAAAACCCAAAGCGTCTGCCTTCATCTCTTCTCTTCTGCTGCTGAATCACAATTTCTTGACTCTGCATTTGTTTGCTTTGATAAATCTGTTGTTCGGACCCTCTGAATGCAGCCATAGTGTCGGTCGTGGACAGTGTCGTAGTGTTCAGTGCAGTTTTGGTTTCGACTTCAGACCTTTTCCCTACACCCGTGTGGAACGAATCAATCAAGAGAAGAAACAAAAGACTAAAGATCCAATTAAATGAAAGAATTTGTCAGAAATATGTGTGAGTTTATGAAAAAATAGTAAGATTTTAAATCACATGTGTGTGAAATATTTTTAGAGTGAAAGTCTATGCATACACCTCTGCTGATGCAACTGTGTGAAGTGTTCTGTTTGAAATAAACTGCTGGATTCACCCTCATTAATTCATTCCTTGCTACAGTATTCACCATGTCACCCCCGCAGCCTCACACTGAAGTCTAAGGCTAGCCTACTCTGCTCCTGACATGACCAAATATTAGTCTGAAGCAACACGTCCACTGTGCATGTTTGTGTTCAGAGCTTTTATTTATGTATTTTATATTTTCAGCTATAATTCTGCTGCTGATGCGTTACAGTCTACATTCTAAACGGTAGCTGGACAGCAGGACATTCACGTCCCCCAGATTAAATCTACACTCTAAAATAGCTTTTCTGTAAAACTGCCATGAAGCCCTTCCGAAACAGCAAAGTGAAGCTATTTCAAAAAGGTTTGTAGCTGAATTTATTCAAAACGGCGTCTCTGATGAAGGACGACTTCCAGGGGGCTGATTAGATCTGCAGTAAAATATAAAATGTAATCCAGGGAGTAATCTGCCCTGACTCCAGGACCAGGAAGTGGGCAGCTGAGATTATAGCAGCTCCCTCTCATCCCAGACAATCTGTTAGAGGTGCTCCCTTCTGGTTGGAGACTCGGGTCTCAGGCAGTTTCTCCTCGATGTCTCATGATCTGACTAGAGCACCAGCTCATCTAGTTACAGACCACTCTGGCCCTGTAGTTACATTTGTTTGACACATATTGGAATTGCTGCTGCTTCTGTTTGTCTTCTTTCCTGGATTAATAATTTATGGATTCAAATCCTAATTGCTACCGAGGAACATTTGTGCTACGTTGAGCAAAAACAGTGTTGAGATTAAAATTGGGGATGATACAGATACCGATACGATACTGGTATCGGTATCGGTAAAAGTTAACCGATACCAGGAACCGATACCGATGCAGTTGCTTGAAAATGGCTTCACTGTAACTTGTCATTTCCTTTCACCTAATATTTTAGTTTTGTGATGATTTCTATTCATATATTTTACTTTTTATCTACCTCACAGTCTTTTCCTGTTGAAAGCAGAGAAGAAAATAAAATCTGTATTCCAAATCATTGCAATTTTTTGTGTGTGGTAGAAGTATAGGTATCGGTAATCGGTATCGGCGAGTACTCAGATCTAAGTATCGGTTTTTGAAAATGTGGTATCATTGCATCCCTAATTAAAATGTTGAGAAAATAGTTTAAAAAGTTACAAATACGCCATTTCAAACTACTCCTGAATACTGTTTTTTTAATTTATTTTCATTTTAAACTGGGGTTTAACAAGATAATCTATAAACAATGAGCATTTTTTGATACGATGAACAACCTGTTGCTACTTTCCTGAGTCTAGAGCGGAACTCTGAGAACCTCATTTTGTCCTTCAAAATAAGAGTCTTAAACATTCGCACCTGCAGCTTTATAAAATAAATCATTATTTATGTTCTCCAATAAAACTCATATGGAGATGAGTATTAATAAACTAGTCAGATGTTCTGAGGTAAGCATGTGTGTTCTAGACTCTTATTGTGAAGGATTCCACTTTAGAAGTACTTAGAAAATGTTTTTGCAACGAAATGCCTCAGTATATGTAGTTTAATCTGTAAAACACAAACAGAACACCTGGTTAAAATACATTTAAAAAGCAGTCCAAATACAGGAGTATGACGATAAGTATGGCAACCCGTTTGGGCATTTATTCAACGTCCTTC
>NC_091742.1:23197400-23202400 GCF_043380555.1 Nothobranchius furzeri
GACAGATGGGTAAAAAAAAATAAACGATGCTCGGAGGAGGGGGAGGGGGCATGGGACTGTTCTCCTGGTCCGGGTGGAGATGAAAATGGCGGCACAGTTCCAGAGTCTGAGTGAGGTGGGATAAGTAGTGAGATAATGACAGCGAGGAGAAAATGAGACCTTTTATCAGCATCCTGAACTCGCTCCGGGATGAAAGACCCTCGGTATTTAAAGAAACGCCAGTAAAAAGAAGGATGTGTGAGGATTACATCGTTTTTTCTCCTCAAATCCACTCGTCTGTGCTACATTTAAATGCATTGTTACAGTATTGGAATGAGCAGTGCTCTGTGTGTGCATGCATGTGTGCGTGCATGTGTGTGTGTGTGTGTGTGTGGGTGGGGGGTATTGCTCGGATGATACAACTGTTCTCCAATGAACCGTTTAGAAATGTAAAAATAAATAAATAAAACAAACAAACAAAAAAGGCCACACTACAAATTAAAAATACGCCTTAAAATTCCCATAAATACATAATAAAATAAATAAATAAAAACTTCGAAGTGTCGTACAAAGTTCTGATATTATCCTTTTTTCCAACATTTAATGGAAGTTCTGTCTACAAATGTGAGACCATAAATATATGAAGTATTTTTTTTGTAACGGTTAATTTTAGGTGGATTTATTTGAAATATCTCTTATATCTTTAAGCAAAAACTGGATTATAAACAGTAGGAAAGATCTCTCCAGAAACTCTATTTAATACTGCTCATATCACAATGGTTACGACACAATAAAATACTGCAAGTTATCAAAACTGTACAGGAAATCTTACAAGTTTCTCTAAAATACTTTTTTGTTGTTGTTTTTATTCTTAGTGTGCGAGGCGAGAGAGTTTGTCTCTGTCCTTGCGCCGACTGCTCGGCCCTCTGCTCTGCTCTGGAGCAGAGGGGTCATCGAGGTCCGTCCGCCTCGCCAGCGACTCGGTTCTGAAGCTCTGGAAGGCTGATGGCTACTACGAGTCGCGGGAGACTCGCAGTCTAGGAAGAAAGAAGAATGCCGAGTTCCTACCGAGTTCCTCCGGCACGGCGCACTCTCTAACTCATTATCTTCTTTTCTCTGTGTGTATTGTAACATACTCCACTAGCTAATCTACTTCACAGTTACAGGTGTGTGTTAGTGGCGTGCCGCCTGGCGGTGGGGTTGTTTTAGGCAGGGTGAGGGCAGTGCCACCCTATTGGGTGTTTATGTGAGTGTCCTAAGGGGCAGGATGGGGCCAGCGGGTCAGCGGTGGCGGTAGTGTCTCATGAGGGGGACGATGCACGAGGGCGGTCCGGACATCTTGAGGAACGGGTGCTGGAGGAGCTCCCGGGCAGTGGCTCTCTGTGACGGCTCTCTCACCAGCATCGTGTCGAGGAAGGAGCGCAGCACCGTGGACACCTGGAGGACAAATACAAAGCTTTACATCAAACTTAAACAATATATGAATAAACATTCTGTAGATTATAGGACTTTTATTTTAATAAAACAACAAATTGCAGGACAGCAGTGTTGGGAGTAACGCAGTACAAAAGTAATTAATTACTGTAATGCATTGCTTTTTGCTGTAATGTGGTAATGTAAGGCATTACAGGGAAAGAAAATGGTAATATTTACTCGGTACAATTGTCAGTAACGCGGTAATTACAATGCATTTTAAACCCAGAATCAAGATGTGTTCCTTAAAAATTCAAATCGCGGGAAACCCGAAGAAAGATCCAGTATCTGCATATATTACGTCATTTATGGACTCAGCTTTGCGGGCAGAGAGGACGCCGCGGTAACGGCTCAACTACTCCAGCTGCGTCCTGCACGCGGCCGCTGTAACATTCACAAAATCGCTCCACCAAAACAAAATAATTCACTTGCGATCGTTCATATCAGCGCATATTCTCTGGTATTTTGTGCTTTTCTGGCGTGCTTTGCCTCAGCTGAGTTCAACTCATTACTGCTGGAGCGCCGCGCATGTGAAGATCCCTTTGGCTGATCGTTAGAAAGAAGGAAGTCTAGGAAACAGTTTTTCTGGAAGACGGAGAAAACATGCAGCAGGCAGGAAGGTTAGAGAGAGAAAGGGCAGGAAGTTATTCAAATAAAATCAAGAAAAAAAATGAAAAAAGTAGGTAGATTTATCCCCAATACACATTTTTACCACTGAAAGGCAATAATACATAAGCATTTAATATTTATACATGTGATAGAATCAGATCACCCCAGAAGTCAGTCCCACATCCAGGGCCGTATCAAGGCATTTGGGGACCAAGGCTAATAGGCTTGGAGCCCCCACCACCTCACTTCCTGCTCAGTTAATATAAGATGGCAGCGTGCTGAGAGTACAGATTGTTGTTGCTTTTATTTAGTAAACAATCATTTTAAAGCACTGTTATTATATCTGACTGTTTTAACAGCAATCCTAGCTCAGACACCACATCACTTTCCACATATATGTCATGAGCTCACTGAGCGTCACATGACCAGATTCATATTGAAGTTGTTTCGGTGAAAGTAACTTAAAGTAATGCAAAAGTAGTGTAATGCCTTACATTTTTAAATCAGTAATATTGTAATGTAAGGAATTACTTTAAAATGAGGGTAACAAGTAATAAATAATGCATTACAGTTTTGAAGGAACTTGCCCAACACTGCACGACAGATAAAAAAAGCTTCAGGTGCGTGCGTGCTCTGATGTTGCGTCAACAGCTGATCATTCACAGCATCTTGTTTTAAAGAGGGCCTAAACTCGTTGTTTCAGTGAATCTGCTGTCATTTCTAGTATGAATGAATGTCTGGTGAGTCGTTTCTATGGAAGTGGAGCTCAGCCAGCGCAGCAGGACGTGGAACTTTACTCTTTATTATTTCCTGGTTTTCCTCTGATTGGCTAACAGCAACGCGAGTCTTCCATTGCTGCCGTTTGCTCTGCAACATTGATGTCTTTACCCCCAACAAATTACTCAAGCCTGAAGGAGCTCTGCTGGACGTCTGGGGTCCTTCTCAGATTAACCACCACAGTTAGGATGTTGATGAAATGTTAAAAAAATGTTATTCCTTTTTTTGTTTTCCTACCTTGTGCGATTCCTTTAGCCGTGGGGGTAGGTTGTCTCGTATCCTCCTCATGGCCTGCAGAGGGGGCTCGTTAAAGTAGGGGGGTTCTCCATCAACCATCTCAATCACCATGATGCCTAAGGACCAGATGTCCACCTGGAAGAAAAAACAAACGTGTTCATTTAATCAGAGTAAACAAGCCCCTCTCTATGTGTGTGTGTGTGTGTGTGTGTGCTTGCGTACGTGTGTATAGAAAGCCAAAGGTGACAAAAAAGCAAATGTTCACATTGCGCGTCTTGAACACAGTATTGACACCAAATGAGATTTTTTTAAAAAGTGCCCGTAAAAAAATGCATGCTGAAACTTTTATGGAAAGCTGATGGTGACACAATATTTTAGCATAACTAACCCCACAATTCCACTATCTCCGCTCCGCCCCCGCTTTCCGCTGCCGCTCGCTTCCGAATTCAAATTATACCATACCCGCTCTTACCTCGGCTCCGCCCCGGTGCGGAGACCTGAGTTTCTCAAACAGGCATGCGCGGGATTTTTGAGATCTTGCGATGAAGTCCGAGCAATAAATGCGGAAATTAGATCCAAACACCTGTTGTGTGGGAGAGCCATAGAAATGAACTGTTTAATCTGCCCATCATTTGTGTTGAGAGACCAGCAGTGTTTGGTTCAACAAAGGGTGAGTACTTTGATAGTGGAAACTGTATTTAAGGCTTATTTTTGTGCACACACACACACACACACACGCACGCCATCGATAGTTGTTAAAAGTTGTTAAACCTGTGCATATGAAACAAAAAAACACTTTTTGTTTATCGATTTATTGTGAAATAATGGAAGTTGTGCTTGCTCCCTTTCCTGTTGGGCGGTTGTGATTTCTGTCCATTGACTGAGGAGGTGCTCCGGCGTCCGGCAAAAATAGAATCGATCCTATTTTTGCCGGATGGCGGAACGGCGGGCGGCACACTGCGCCGCACGGCCGCAGTAGTGGAACAACTCTGATCGACTACAACGGGACCGTTTTTGCTGCGGAGTTCGTGCCGGAGCAGAGCGCAGCGGAGCGGAGATCGTGGAATTTTGGGGTAAAAGACAGGACCACTCTTTTTTTACTTTCTTTGTTTATCTAGCCATCTGAAGCAGCCTTTACTTTTTTATGTCTTACCATTGGCTTTCCATACATGTTTGGGCGGCCATGACACGTGTTTTTTACGGGCGCTTTTTTCTCGCTTTTAGTGTCAATACGCATGTTTAAAATGCGAGTTTTGGCAGCCATTACGTGCATTCAAAACACTTTTTTGTCACCTTTTGCTTTCCACAGATGCATCGGGTGCAAGTTCTCACCTCTGTCCCATAAGGTATTCTTGAGATGACCTCGGGTGCCATCCAGTAGGGTGTGCCCACCAGAGACTTCCTCTTAGGCACCTCTTTGGAGACTTGAGCACAAAAACCAAAGTCTGATAACTTGATCTGCAAACACACACACACACACACACACACACACACACACACACACACACACACACACACACACACACACACACACACACACACACAGCTCTGCTTTTAGGTATACAGACAAGAACTGACCCTCCACGGTGAAAAGCTTCCACAGAAGACACTAATCCCCCTGTTCGCAGTTAATTACACGTCAATTAATCACGTCTTATCATCTGGTTAGAGGGCATTATGCAGGATTTAATTACTGGGGCAACAGTAGTAATTGATGAATGAATGAGTTGCTGGCTCCGGCTGCTGACGAGTGAAAAACGAGGGTTACAGAGAAGATCAAAGAGAGTGAGTGGGTAGGAGATCGATATCTGGAGTACATTATGTGTTTTATAGTAGTTGTGTGGCAGCATTAGGGGCAAACTCCCAGGGAGATCATGTGGACATACCCGTCCATCGCTGGTCAGGAGGATGGAGTCGCTTTTTAT